>NW_027412680.1:0-39648 GCF_025532065.1 Leptinotarsa decemlineata | reverse complement strand
GTGCTGACGGGTCCCAAATGATATGCTATTCACTGGCTCGTATCACCGTTTATTCCTGAAAGAGATGGATATTGAATCATTAATAAATTGGTGGATGTAGCCGTCACTACGTGGTAGGAAATCATAATGAAAAAAAGAGAAATGAAACTCTTTATGTTTTTTACCGCTTTTATTTGTAACTAACGTTACTGCAGTTTCATCCTATACGGTGTTACGGTTTCATTTTGTCATTTATTCTGTTTTGAGGTCGACGACTATCTAAACTGAAATGAATACTTCCTTGAAAGTTTTGGGATATTTTAATACCTCGTCATTCGTTTAGTTCTCATTCACTGACAAACAACTATACAAGGATATATTCGAACGCATTAATTATATTCGAACACATATTCGAATCCCTTTAAGGATTCCGTGCTCCGACGGAACACGGAACGGTGAATTGACGACTTTGGTTCCGTGAATGTCTTGCCGCCGAAATTCAAAATTTGTTGTGATACTTTTGGTAGCCATTTGCTAATTTTCGAGTTTATGTCTAAACTTCTCGATTTTTCGGATTAATCAAGTATGATCATCTTTTATAAGAATAGGAAATTTTTATTCTTGGCATTTGGATGCTGGTAAAACATTCAACTCACTTGTTGGATTCAATTGCTTATGGAGAACAGAATCTTACTGATTTGAATTTTGGCTTCTTGGGACAAAAGTAAAACCTATAGGCCACACGACACTACAGGCGAGTTGATATTTATCAACGAGACAACTCATATATTCAGAGAATGAGCTTGATCATTCTGTCCAGACTCCAGACGTATCGTCCCGGACATCACTTCCAGTGAACCGTTTCCATCTAATATGAATTGTTTCATTTTAGGCTTTCTTTCATCTGAATACCGCTCCTCGTTTTAGTATTGCTATAAGACTAGACATCCTTGCATGAATGCCTAATACAGTAGTAGCAGTAGTTAGTAGTTAACCGCTGTTGTACCGATCACAATTGTTGTACGGACAGAGCACTGCAGACCTAAGTTTGTAACTCTAAAACCATTCTTGTTCTGCAAGCCATGGGGAGACAACACACACATATAAGCTTAGTTATTAAGATAGGGACAAATAAAACTTATCAGAGACTAGATTTTTGATGCTTGATCTATTATCTCAACAAAGATTTATGTTCTTCAAACCTGCCCAAAAGGGGAAGAATATTAGTGTAGGATATATGCTTTTATGCCTATGTAGATGAATTCATTCTCTCGACCTACTGTAAGCTGGCGATATAGCTATAAAGGGGTGTTGGTGAGGAAATTTTTTGCAGTTTGAGTCGAACTGCAGTTCATCGAGCAATACATGAAGTATCAATTCGAATAGTTGAAGTGATGGGTGCAGAATGTATAGTATTCCCTCAGAATATTCGGGAAAGGAATGTATTGAAATGGCTTTCATGGAGAAATGGAGGAGAGGACAATTTGCTGTGAAGGAATGAGGGTTAGAGATAGAATTGTCTAGCAGTATTACCTGTTGTAATTGTAGGAAATCGAACTGTAAACTCTACTGAACCAGGTTTTAATCATGAATATACAAACGATACATTTTATATGTATTAACAATGACATTAAAACTCATTCAATCAACAACGATTTCAAGGAATCATAAAAACAAGATCAATCGAAATGAAGTGAACATGGATTACTTCAACACTCCCACTCTTTGTTCACTTCGAAGACGTTACCCACAGACCTTGTCGATTTGTTGAAAATTTTTCTCGTGGTAAGGGTTTGGTTAAAATATCTGCCAACTGGTTTTCTGATTGGGTGTAAACAACAGTGATATTTTTTTCGTTTGTGATGATCATTATAGCTCATCAAGTTTATAGCACTTCTATTATCAACAAAAAGTTCCGTTGGATTGAAACGTCAACATCAATTTCTTTAAGCAACCTTCTCAACCATATTATTTCTCGTGCGGCATCCCAAGCTGCAATATATTCAGATTCTGTCGTGGATGTTGCAACACTTTTGTCGTTGAGATGTCCATGTAACTGGACAACCTGATAATTAAGTAACATAGCCAGTTGTTGAATATCTAGTATCAATGTCTCCTGCAAAATCTGCATCTGAATACGCTTTTAAATATTCGTTGCTCCCACCATTGTATAGAATTCCATAACTTTTAGTACCTTTAGGTATCTGAAAATACGTTTGACTGCTTTCCAGTGCTGCTTTCCTGGATTTTCCAAATATCTGCTAACTCTGCTCACTGAGAATGATATATTCTGACGAGTGACAACCGCTCTAAAAACATGCTTCTCTGTACGGAATATTTTTCATATATTATTTTTCTTCCTCGTTTTGGGGGCTTTGAGCTGCATTCAGAATAACATTCATTGTGGAAGTCCATTTTGTGTCTCTTATTGGTGGTTCCACATCATCTCTCTGGGGCATAGTCTTTGATGTTGACGGTTGGTTTATGTTCTTCAAACCTGCCCAAAAGGGGAAGAATATTAGTGTAGGATATGTATGCTTTTAGCCTTATGTATGATGTAATTCATTCTTCAACCTACTGTAAGCTGGCGTTTATGGCTATATCTAAGGTAAAGTATAACTTCAAAACAGCGACGTCTAAGTATCGAAGAAGAGGGATCATCCTTTTTTCCTTGGGGAGCCTGGGTTCATTAAAGTCCCTTAGAATTGAAAATTTGTGCTATAGGTGTAATATAATTTATATCTTATGAACATTTTGGTATTGTTTACAATTAGAAAAGTGAAATCTTCTCACATTTGAAACTTTGTGGCCTCAGGAGCTCAAGGCTCCTGGCCCTGCCAGTATTATGGGGGGAGTCCTATAATAACGGTTGAATAAAATTTATAAACTGACAGATTAATCAAGGGATTTGTTTAACAAATTTGGAATCAACTGAGAAAGGTGTAGATGTTATGGAAAAGGAATTATGAATATTTTACTGGTTTCGAGTTTGATTCGATCGGTTACCGTTTACAGTTAATTTCCGTTTTTGCAAACAACTATACAAGGATATATTCGAACGCATTAATTATATTCGAACACATATTCGAATCCCTTTAAGGATTCCGTGCTCCGACGGAACACGGAACGGTGAATTGACGACTTTGGTTCCGTGATGAATGTCTTGCCGCCGAAATTCAAAATTTGTTTGTGATACTTTTGGTAGCCATTTGCTAATTTTCGAGTTTATGTCTAAACTTCTCGATTTTTCGGATTATTAATCAAGTATGATCATCTTTTATAAGAATAGGAAATTTTTATTCTTGGCATTTGGATGCTGGTTAAAACATTCAACTCACTTGTTGGATTCAATTGCTTATGGAGAACAGAATCTTACTGATTTGAATTTTGGCTTCTTGGGACAAAAGTAAACCTATAGGCACACACGACACTACAGGCGAGTTGATATTTATCAACGAGACAACTCATATATTCAGAGAATGAGCTTGATCATTCTGTCCAGACTCCAGACGTATCGTCCCGGACATCACTTCCAGTGAACCGTTTCCATCTAATATGAATTGTTTCATTTTTAGGCTTTCTTTCATCTGAATACCGCTTCCTCGTGTTAGTATTGCTATAAGACTAGACATCCTTGCATGAATGCCTAATACAGTAGTAGCAGTAGTTAGTAGTTAACCGCTGTTGTACCGATCACAATTGTTGTACGGACAGAGCACTGCAGACCTAAGTTTGTAACTCTAAAACATTCTTGTTCTGCAAGCCACCTTGAGGGAGACACACACATTATAAGCTTAGTTATTAAGATAGGGACAAATAACTTATCAGAGACTAGATTTTTGATGCTTGATCTATTATCTCAACAAAGATTTATGTTCTTCAAACCTGCCCAAAAGGGGAAGAATATTAGTGTAGGATATATGCTTTTATGCCTATGTAGATGAATTCATTCTCTCGACCTACTGTAAGCTGGCGATATAGCTATAAAGGGGTGTTGGTGAGGAAACTTTTTTGCAGTTTGAGTCGAACTGCAGTTCATCGAGCAATACATGAAGTATCAATTCGAATAGTTGAAGTGATGGGTGCAGAATGTATAGTATTCCCTCAGAATATTCGGGAAAGGAATGTATTGAAAATGGCTTTCATGGAGAAATGGAGAGGACAATTTGCTGTAGAAGGAATGAGGGTTAGAGATAGAATCGTCTAGCAGTATTACCTGTTGTAATTTGTAGGAAATCGAACTGTAAACTCTACTGAACCAGGTTTTAATCATGAATATACAAACGATACATTTTATATGTATTAACAATGACATTAAAACTCATTCAATCAACAACGATTTCCAAGGAATCATAAAAAACAAGATCAATCGAAATGAAGTGAACATGGATTACTTCAACACTCCCACTCTTTGTTCACTTCGAAGACGTTACCCACAGACCTTGTCGATTTTTGAAAATTTTTCTCGTGGTAAGGGTTTGGTTAAAATATCTGCCAACTGGTTTTCTGATTGGGTGTAAACAACAGTGATATTTTTTTCGTTTGTGATGATCATTATAGCTCATCAAGTTTATAGCACTTCTATTATCAACAAAAAGTTCCGTTGGATTTGAAACGTCAACATCAATTTCTTTAAGCAACCTTCTCAACCATATTATTTCTCGTGCGGCATCCCAAGCTGCAATATATTCAGATTCTGTCGTGGATGTTGCAACACTTTTGTCGTTGAGATGTCCATGTAACTGGACAACCTGATAATAAAGTAACATAGCCAGTTGTTGAATATCTAGTATCAATGTCTCCTGCAAAATCTGCATCTGAATACGCTTTTAAATATTCGTTGCTCCCACCATTGTATAGAATTCCATAACTTTTAGTACCTTTAGGTATCTGAAAATACGTTTGACTGCTTTCCAGTGCTGCTTTCCTGGATTTTCCAAATATCTGCTAACTCTGCTCACTGAGAATGATATATCTGGACGAGTGACAACCGCTAAAAACAACTATGCTTCTCTGTACGGAATATTTTTCATATATTATTTTTCTTCCTCGTTTTGGGGGCTTTGAGCTGCATTCAGAATAACATTCATTGTGGAAGTCCATTTTGTGTCTCTTATGTGGTGGTTCCACATCATCTCTCTGGGGCATAGTCTTTGATGTTGACGGTTGGTTTATGTTCTTCAAACCTGCCCAAAAGGGGAAGAATATTAGTGTAGGATATATGCTTTTATGCCTATGTAGATGAATTCATTCTCTCAACCTACTGTAAGCTGGCGATATAGCTATATCAAAGGTAAAGTATAACTTCAAAACAGCGACGTCTCAAGTATCGAAGAGACATCCTCCTTTTTTTCCTTGGGGAGCCTGGGTTCATTAAAGTCCCCTTAGAATTGAAACATTTGTGCTATAGGTGTAATATAATTTATATCTTATGAACATTTTGGTATTGTTTACAATTAGAAAAGTGAAATCTTCTCACATTTGAAACTTTGTGGCCTCAGGAGCTCAAGGCTCCCTGCCCTGCCAGTATTATAGGGGGAGTCCTATAATAACGGTTGAATAAAATTTATAAACTGACAGATAAATCAAGGGATTTGTTAACAAATTTGGAATCAACTGAGAAGGTGTAGTAGTTAGGGAAAGGAATTATGAATATTTTAACTGGATTCGAGTTTGATTCGATCGGTTACCGTTTAGAGTTAATTTCCCGTTTTTGTTTCGTATGCTATATAAGCTCCAGGGTTGATCAAGCGGGTGGCGCTCTACCCTCCATCTTATCCACGCCCTTCTTCACTGTTAAACAGCTGGCGGCCTACCCTGGGAGCTATGATCTCTCTCTATCTAGTCTAAATTTTATTTTGTTAAAGTGAAGTTCACGCGGACGCCACCTAGTGTTCACTAGCTGAACTTATTGGAATACGGATCCAATAGAAATGTAGAAATTTTTCTGGCTATGGAATGTTTCATTGTCGGGGTTACATAGTTCGTACCCTCACAAACAGACGGCAAAAAAGGTGCCAAATCAATTTTTTTCTTTCCGTGATTTCGTTTTTGGAAATTACATCCGATTACATTACTCAAAGCATTGGGTATCATTATGAAACTATACTGTGACGCAACTCCCTCTCCTAACCCTTGAATTTTTTTTAGTACAGAAGAGTCATTGTAGAAAACGAGTATTCCTATCGAGTATTCTAATTGGTTCGTTTACGAAATGATATGCTATTTAACGGCTTGTATTATCGTTCATTTCTGAAACAGATAGATATCAAGTTGACAATGTTATTGAATTTTAAAATAAGATTCGTTGATAGAAAAGTTTACGCGGACGCACCTAGAGTTGACTAGCAGAACTTACTGGAATGAAGATCCAATGGAAATGTAGAAATTTTTGTGCCTATGGAATGTTTTCATGTCGAGGTTATATAGTTCACGCCTTCACAGATAGATGGCAAAGGAGGTCCAATAGCAATATAAAATAGCTCATTTTAATTTTTTTCTCAATCTATTTTGATACCAGATCAATGTAAATGGGTTCACATGACTATATACTTTATAAATTTTGAATAGTTCATAATTGAACTACATACATACAACAGAAGTACATCTATGTTGATTCTCTTCTTTTACTTGTATGAGACTGAAGCTTTACTTTTCATAAAGTTATTTTGTCTGAACTCGGACGTAATTTTACAAAAACACAAAAAATCATGATTACTTTCATAATCGATAATGATCCCATGTTATTCAAAGTCTAAAGTCAGAAAACGAGATTGAAGTCATTGAATAAAATGAAGAAATCAAAATCATTGTGAAATGATATACAACAAAATAAATGTCAGGAATAATTCTCAGATGATGTTGTGCTGCAGGTTTTTCCGGGTTTTCCTGCAGCTGAAAAAAGCAAATGCGCCACTGGAATCAATGAAGTCGCCCCGGAGCGCCAATTAATTTTTATTGTTGTATTTATTTTATTTTTATCGTTGTTTTAACACATTGTAATAATTCTGTAATCAAATTTCCAGTCATTCTCCCCAAATTATGGTAGATCGGTGACCAGAGCCGAGTTTAAACTGTGATGTGATCTAAGTTTCAACTGTCTCAGGAGCCAAGTTTCGACTGTGAAGGATGACGGGTTTCAATTTTGACGGGGGCTCAGTTTCAACTGAGGAAAAAAGACAGTTTGAACTGTTGCAGGAGTCGTGTTTCAACTGTGGCGGGTGCTGGCTGACGGGTCCCAAATGATATGCTATTCACTGGCTCGTATCACCGTTTATTCCTGAAAGAGATGGATATTGAATCATTAATAAATTGGTGGATGTAGCCGTCACTACGTGGTAGGAAATCATAATGAAAAAAAGAGAAATGAAACTCTTTATGTTTTTACCGCTTTTATTGTAACTAACGTTACTGCAGTTTCATCCTATAGGTGTACGGTTTCATTTTGTCATTTATTCTGTTTTGAGGTCGACGACTATCTAAACCTGAAATGAATACTTCCTTGAAAGTTTTGGGATATTTTAATACCTCGTCATTCGTTTAGTTCTCATTCACTGACAAACAACTATACAAGGATATATTCGAACGCATTAATTATATTCGAACACATATTCGAATCCCTTTAAGGATTCCGTGCTCCGACGGAACACGGAACGGTGAATTGACGACTTTGGTTCGTGAATGTCTTGCCGCCGAAATTCAAAATTTGTTGTGATACTTTTGGTAGCCATTTGCTAATTTTCGAGTTTATGTCTAAACTTCTCGATTTTTCGGATTAATCAAGTATGATCATCTTTTATAAGAATAGGAAATTTTTATTCTTGCATTTGGATGCTGGTAAAACATTCAACTCACTTGTTGGATTCAATTGCTTATGGAGAACAGAATCTTACTGATTTGAATTTTGGCTTCTTGGGACAAAAGTAAACCTATAGGCCACACGACACTACAGGCGAGTTGATATTTATCAACGAGACAACTCATATATTCAGAGAATGAGCTTGATCATTCTGTCCAGACTCCAGACGTATCGTCCCGGACATCACTTCCAGTGAACCGTTTCCATCTAATATGAATTGTTTCATTTTAGGCTTTCTTTCATCTGAATACCGCTTCCTCGTGTTAGTATTGCTATAAGACTAGACATCCTTGCATGAATGCCTAATACAGTAGTAGCAGTAGTTAGTAGTTAACCGCTGTTGTACCGATCACAATTGTTGTACGGACAGAGCACTGCAGACCTAAGTTTGTAACTCTAAAACCATTCTTGTTCTGCAAGCCACCTTGAGGGAGACACACACATATAAGCTTAGTTATTAAGATAGGGACAAATAACTTATCAGAGACTAGATTTTTGATGCTTGATCTATTATCTCAACAAAGATTTATGTTCTTCAAACCTGCCCAAAAGGGGAAGAATATTAGTGTAGGATATATGCTTTTATGCCTATGTAGATGAATTCATTCTCTCGACCTACTGTAAGCTGGCGATATAGCTATAAAGGGGTGTTGGTGAGGAAACTTTTTTGCAGTTTGAGTCGAACTGCAGTTCATCGAGCAATACATGAAGTATCAATTCGAATAGTTGAAGTGATGGGTGCAGAATGTATAGTATTCCCTCAGAATATTCGGGAAAGGAATGTATTGAAAATGGCTTTCATGGAGAAATGGAGAGGACAATTTGCTGTAGAAGGAATGAGGGTTAGAGATAGAATTGTCTAGCAGTATTACCTGTTGTAATTTGTAGGAAATCGAACTGTAAACTCTACTGAACCAGGTTTTAATCATGAATATACAAACGATACATTTTATATGTATTAACAATGACATTAAAACTCATTCAATCAACAACGATTTCCAAGGAATCATAAAAACAAGATCAATCGAAATGAAGTGAACATGGATTACTTCAACACTCCCACTCTTTGTTCACTTCGAAGACGTTACCCACAGACCTTGTCGATTTGTTGAAAATTTTTCTCGTGGTAAGGGTTTGGTTAAAATATCTGCCAACTGGTTTTCTGATTGGGTGTAAACAACAGTGATATTTTTTTCGTTTGTGATGATCATTATAGCTCATCAAGTTTATAGCACTTCTATTATCAACAAAAAGTTCCGTTGGATTTGAAACGTCAACATCAATTTCTTTAAGCAACCTTCTCAACCATATTATTTCTCGTGCGGCATCCCAAGCTGCAATATATTCAGATTCTGTCGTGGATGTTGCAACACTTTTGTCGTTGAGATGTCCATGTAACTGGACAACCTGATAATAAAGTAACATAGCCAGTTGTTGAATATCTAGTATCAATGTCTCCTGCAAAATCTGCATCTGAATACGCTTTTAAATATTCGTTGCTCCCACCATTGTATAGAATTCCATAACTTTTAGTACCCTTTAGGTATCTGAAAATACGTTTGACTGCTTTCCAGTGCTGCTTTCCTGGATTTTCCAAATATCTGCTAACTCTGCTCACTGAGAATGATATATCTGGACGAGTGACAACCGCTAAAAACATGCTTCTCTGTACGGAATATTTTTCATATATTATTTTTCTTCCTCGTTTTGGGGGCTTTGAGCTGCATTCAGAATAACATTCATTGTGGAAGTCCATTTTGTGTCTCTTATGTGGTGGTTCCACATCATCTCTCTGGGGCATAGTCTTTGATGTTGACGGTTGGTTTATGTTCTTCAAACCTGCCCAAAAGGGGAAGAATATTAGTGTAGGATATATGCTTTTATGCCTATGTAGATGAATTCATTCTCTCAACCTACTGTAAGCTGGCGATATAGCTATATCAAAGGTAAAGTATAACTTCAAAACAGCGACGTCTCAAGTATCGAAGAGACATCCTCCTTTTTCCTGGGGAGCCTGGGTTCATTAAAGTCCCCTTAGAATTGAAACATTTGTGCTATAGGTGTAATATAATTTATATCTTATGAACATTTTGGTATTGTTTACAATTAGAAAAGTGAAATCTTCTCACATTTGAAACTTTGTGGCCTCAGGAGCTCAAGGCTCCTTGCCCTGCCAGTATTATAGGGGGAGTCCTATAATAACGGTTGAATAAAATTTATAAACTGACAGATAAATCAAGGGATTTGTTAACAAATTTGGAATCAACTGAGAAAGGTGTAGATGTTAGGGAAAGGAATTATGAATATTTTAACTGGATTCGAGTTTGATTCGATCGGTTACCGTTTACAGTTAATTTCCCGTTTTTGCAAACAACTATACAAGGATATATTCGAACGCATTAATTATATTCGAACACATATTCGAATCCCTTTAAGGATTCCGTGCTCCGACGGAACACGGAACGGTGAATTGACGACTTTGGTTCCGTGAATGTCTTGCCGCCGAAATTCAAAATTTGTTGTGATACTTTTGGTAGCCATTTGCTAATTTTCGAGTTTATGTCTAAACTTCTCGATTTTTCGGATTAATCAAGTATGATCATCTTTTATAAGAATAGGAAATTTTTATTCTTGGCATTTGGATGCTGGTAAAACATTCAACTCACTTGTTGGATTCAATTGCTTATGGAGAACAGAATCTTACTGATTTGAATTTTGGCTTCTTGGGACAAAAGTAAACCTATAGGCCACACGACACTACAGGCGAGTTGATATTTATCAACGAGACAACTCATATATTCAGAGAATGAGCTTGATCATTCTGTCCAGACTCCAGACGTATCGTCCCGGACATCACTTCCAGTGAACCGTTTCCATCTAATATGAATTGTTTCATTTTAGGCTTTCTTTCATCTGAATACCGCTTCCTCGTGTTAGTATTGCTATAAGACTAGACATCCTTGCATGAATGCCTAATAGTAGTAGTAGCAGTAGTTAGTAGTTAACCGCTGTTGTACCGATCACAATTGTTGTACGGACAGAGCACTGCAGACCTAAGTTTGTAACTCTAAACCATTCTTGTTCTGCAAGCCACCTTGAGGGAGACACACACATATAGCTTAGTTATTAAGATAGGGACAAATAACTTATCAGAGACTAGATTTTTGATGCTTGATCTATTATCTCAACAAAGATTTATGTTCTTCAAACCTGCCCAAAAGGGGAAGAATATTAGTGTAGGATATATGCTTTTATGCCTATGTAGATGAATTCATTCTCTCGACCTACTGTAAGCTGGCGATATAGCTATAAAGGGGTGTTGGTGAGGAAACTTTTTTGCAGTTTGAGTCGAACTGCAGTTCATCGAGCAATACATGAAGTATCAATTCGAATAGTTGAAGTGATGGGTGCAGAATGTATAGTATTCCCTCAGAATATTCGGGAAAGGAATGTATTGAAAATGGCTTTCATGGAGAAATGGAGAGGACAATTTGCTGTAGAAGGAATGAGGGTTAGAGATAGAATCGTCTAGCAGTATTACCTGTTGTAATTTGTAGGAAATCGAACTGTAAACTCTACTGAACCAGGTTTTAATCATGAATATACAAACGATACATTTTATATGTATTAACAATGACATTAAAACTCATTCAATCAACAACGATTTCCAAGGAATCATAAAAACAAGATCAATCGAAATGAAGTGAACATGGATTACTTCAACACTCCCACTCTTTGTTCACTTCGAAGACGTTACCCACAGACCTTGTCGATTTGTTGAAAATTTTTCTCGTGGTAAGGGTTTGGTTAAAATATCTGCCAACTGGTTTTCTGATTGGGTGTAAACAACAGTGATATTTTTTTCGTTTGTGATGATCATTATAGCTCATCAAGTTTATAGCACTTCTATTATCAACAAAAAGTTCCGTTGGATTTGAAACGTCAACATCAATTTCTTTAAGCAACCTTCTCAACCATATTATTTCTCGTGCGGCATCCCAAGCTGCAATATATTCAGATTCTGTCGTGGATGTTGCAACACTTTTGTCGTTGAGATGTCCATGTAACTGGACAACCTGATAATAAAGTAACATAGCCAGTTGTTGAATATCTAGTATCAATGTCTCCTGCAAAATCTGCATCTGAATACGCTTTTAAATATTCGTTGCTCCCACCATTGTATAGAATTCCATAACTTTTAGTACCCTTTAGGTATCTGAAAATACGTTTGACTGCTTTCCAGTGCTGCTTTCCTGGATTTTCCAAATATCTGCTAACTCTGCTCACTGAGAATGATATATCTGGACGAGTGACAACCGCTAAAAACATGCTTCTCTGTACGGAATATTTTTCATATATTATTTTTCTTCCTCGTTTTGGGGGCTTTGAGCTGCATTCAGAATAACATTCATTGTGGAAGTCCATTTTGTGTCTCTTATGTGGTGGTTCCACATCATCTCTCTGGGGCATAGTCTTTGATGTTGACGGTTGGTTTATGTTCTTCAAACCTGCCCAAAAGGGGAAGAATATTAGTGTAGGATATATGCTTTTATGCCTATGTAGATGAATTCATTCTCTCAACCTACTGTAAGCTGGCGATATAGCTATATCAAAGGTAAAGTATAACTTCAAAACAGCGACGTCTCAAGTATCGAAGAGACATCCTCCTTTTTTCCTTGGGGAGCCTGGGTTCATTAAAGTCCCCTTAGAATTGAAACATTTGTGCTATAGGTGTAATATAATTTATATCTTATGAACATTTTGGTATTGTTTACAATTAGAAAAGTGAAATCTTCTCACATTTGAAACTTTGTGGCCTCAGGAGCTCAAGGCTCCTTGCCCTGCCAGTATTATAGGGGGAGTCCTATAATAACGGTTGAATAAAATTTATAAACTGACAGATAAATCAAGGGATTTGTTAACAAATTTGGAATCAACTGAGAAAGGTGTAGATGTTAGGGAAAGGAATTATGAATATTTTAACTGGATTCGAGTTTGATTCGATCGGTTACCGTTTAGAGTTAATTTCCCGTTTTTGTTTCGTATGCTATATAAGCTCCAGGGTTGATCAAGCGGGTGGCGCTCTACCCTCCATCTTATCCACGCCCTTCTTCACTGTTTAAACAGCTGGCGGCCTACCCTGGGAGCTATGATCTCTCTCTATCTAGTCTAAATTTTATTTTGTTAAAAGTGAAGTTCACGCGGACGCCACCTAGTGTTCACTAGCTGAACTTATTGGAATACGGATCCAATAGAAATGTAGAAATTTTTCTGGCTATGGAATGTTTCATTGTCGGGGTTACATAGTTCGTACCTCACAAACAGACGGCAAAAAAGGTGCCAAATCAATTTTTTTCTTTCCGTGATTTCGTTTTTGGAAATTACATCCGATTACATTACTCAAAGCATTGGGTATCATTATGAAACTATACTGTGACGCAACTCCCTCTCCTAACCCTTGAATTTTTTTAGTACAGAAGAGTCATTGTGTAGAAACCGAGTATTCCTATCGAGTATTCTAATTGGTTCGTTTACGAAATGATATGCTATTTAACGGCTTGTATTATCGTTCATTTCTGAAACAGATAGATATCAAGTTGACAATGTTATTGAATTTTAAAATAAGATTCGTTGATAGAAAAGTTTACGCGGACGCCACCTAGAGTTGACTAGCAGAACTTACTGGAATGAAGATCCAATGGAAATGTAGAAATTTTTTGTGCCTATGGAATGTTTTCATGTCGAGGTTATATAGTTCACGCCTTCACAGATAGATGGCAAAGGAGGTCCAATAGCAATATAAAATAGCTCATTTTAATTTTTTTCTCAATCTATTTTGATACCAGATCAATGTAAATGGGTTCACATGACTATATACTTTATAAATTTTGAATAGTTCATAATTGAACTACATACATACAACAGAAGTACATCTATGTTGATTCTCTTCTTTTACTTGTATGAGACTGAAGCTTTACTTTTCATAAAGTTATTTTGTCTGAACTCGGACGTAATTTTACAAAACCCACAAAAAATCATGATTACTTTCCATAATCGATAATGATCCCATGTTATTCAAAGTCTAAAGTCAGAAAACCGAGATTGAAGTCATTGAATAAAATGAAGAAATCAAAATCATTGTGAAATGATATACAACAAAATAAATGTCAGGAATAATTCTCAGATGATGTGTGTGCTGCAGGTTTTTCCGGGTTTTCCTGCAGCTGAAAAAGCAAATGCGCCACTGGAATCAATGAAGTCGCCCCGGAGCGCCAATTAATTTTTATTGTTGTATTTATTTTATTTTTATCGTTGTTTTAACACATTGTAATAATTCTGTAATCAAATATTCCAGTCATTCTCCCCAAAATATGGTAGATCGGTGACCAGAGCCGAGTTTAAACTGTGATGTGATCTAAGTTTCAACTGTCTCAGGAGCCAAGTTTCGACTGTGAAGGATGACGGGTTTCAATTTTGACGGGGGCTCAGTTTCAACTGAGGAAAAAGACCAGTTTGAACTGTTGCAGGAGTCGTGTTTCAACTGTGGCGGGTGCTGGCTGACGGGTCCCAAATGATATGCTATTCACTGGCTCGTATCACCGTTTATTCCTGAAAGAGATGGATATTGAATCATTAATAAATTGGTGGATGTAGCCGTCACTACGTGGTAGGAAATCATAATGAAAAAAAGAGAAATGAAACTCTTTATGTTTTTACCGCTTTTATTTGTAACTAACGTTACTGCAGTTTCATCCTATACGGTGTTACGGTTTCATTTTGTCATTTATTCTGTTTTGAGGTCGACGACTATCTAAACCTGAAATGAATACTTCCTTGAAAGTTTTGGGATATTTTAATACCTCGTCATTCGTTTAGTTCTCATTCACTGACAAACAACTATACAAGGATATATTCGAACGCATTAATTATATTCGAACACATATTCGAATCCCTTTAAGGATTCCGTGCTCCGACGGAACACGGAACGGTGAATTGACGACTTTGGTTCCGTGAATGTCTTGCCGCCGAAATTCAAAATTTGTTGTGATACTTTTGGTAGCCATTTGCTAATTTTCGAGTTTATGTCTAAACTTCTCGATTTTTCGGATTAATCAAGTATGATCATCTTTTATAAGAATAGGAAATTTTTATTCTTGGCATTTGGATGCTGGTAAAACATTCAACTCACTTGTTGGATTCAATTGCTTATGGAGAACAGAATCTTACTGATTTGAATTTTGGCTTCTTGGGACAAAAGTAAACCTATAGGCCACACGACACTACAGGCGAGTTGATATTTATCAACGAGACAACTCATATATTCAGAGAATGAGCTTGATCATTCTGTCCAGACTCCAGACGTATCGTCCCGGACATCACTTCCAGTGAACCGTTTCCATCTAATATGAATTGTTTCATTTTAGGCTTTCTTTCATCTGAATACCGCTTCCTCGTGTTAGTATTGCTATAAGACTAGACATCCTTGCATGAATGCCTAATACAGTAGTAGCAGTAGTTAGTAGTTAACCGCTGTTGTACCGATCACAATTGTTGTACGGACAGAGCACTGCAGACCTAAGTTTGTAACTCTAAAACCATTCTTGTTCTGCAAGCCACCTTGAGGGAGACACACACATATAAGCTTAGTTATTAAGATAGGGACAAATAACTTATCAGAGACTAGATTTTTGATGCTTGATCTATTATCTCAACAAAGATTTATGTTCTTCAAACCTGCCCAAAAGGGGAAGAATATTAGTGTAGGATATATGCTTTTATGCCTATGTAGATGAATTCATTCTCTCGACCTACTGTAAGCTGGCGATATAGCTATAAAGGGGTGTTGGTGAGGAAACTTTTTTGCAGTTTGAGTCGAACTGCAGTTCATCGAGCAATACATGAAGTATCAATTCGAATAGTTGAAGTGATGGGTGCAGAATGTATAGTATTCCCTCAGAATATTCGGGAAAGGAATGTATTGAAAATGGCTTTCATGGAGAAATGGAGAGGACAATTTGCTGTAGAAGGAATGAGGGTTAGAGATAGAATTGTCTAGCAGTATTACCTGTTGTAATTTGTAGGAAATCGAACTGTAAACTCTACTGAACCAGGTTTTAATCATGAATATACAAACGATACATTTTATATGTATTAACAATGACATTAAAACTCATTCAATCAACAACGATTTCCAAGGAATCATAAAAACAAGATCAATCGAAATGAAGTGAACATGGATTACTTCAACACTCCCACTCTTTGTTCACTTCGAAGACGTTACCCACAGACCTTGTCGATTTGTTGAAAATTTTTCTCGTGGTAAGGGTTTGGTTAAAATATCTGCCAACTGGTTTTCTGATTGGGTGTAAACAACAGTGATATTTTTTTCGTTTGTGATGATCATTATAGCTCATCAAGTTTATAGCACTTCTATTATCAACAAAAAGTTCCGTTGGATTTGAAACGTCAACATCAATTTCTTTAAGCAACCTTCTCAACCATATTATTTCTCGTGCGGCATCCCAAGCTGCAATATATTCAGATTCTGTCGTGGATGTTGCAACACTTTTGTCGTTGAGATGTCCATGTAACTGGACAACCTGATAATAAAGTAACATAGCCAGTTGTTGAATATCTAGTATCAATGTCTCCTGCAAAATCTGCATCTGAATACGCTTTTAAATATTCGTTGCTCCCACCATTGTATAGAATTCCATAACTTTTAGTACCCTTTAGGTATCTGAAAATACGTTTGACTGCTTTCCAGTGCTGCTTTCCTGGATTTTCCAAATATCTGCTAACTCTGCTCACTGAGAATGATATATCTGGACGAGTGACAACCGCTAAAAACATGCTTCTCTGTACGGAATATTTTTCATATATTATTTTTCTTCCTCGTTTTGGGGGCTTTGAGCTGCATTCAGAATAACATTCATTGTGGAAGTCCATTTTGTGTCTCTTATGTGGTGGTTCCACATCATCTCTCTGGGGCATAGTCTTTGATGTTGACGGTTGGTTTATGTTCTTCAAACCTGCCCAAAAGGGGAAGAATATTAGTGTAGGATATATGCTTTTATGCCTATGTAGATGAATTCATTCTCTCAACCTACTGTAAGCTGGCGATATAGCTATATCAAAGGTAAAGTATAACTTCAAAACAGCGACGTCTCAAGTATCGAAGAGACATCCTTTTTTTTCCTTGGGGAGCCTGGGTTCATTAAAGTCCCCTTAGAATTGAAACATTTGTGCTATAGGTGTAATATAATTTATATCTTATGAACATTTTGGTATTGTTTACAATTAGAAAAGTGAAATCTTCTCACATTTGAAACTTTGTGGCCTCAGGAGCTCAAGGCTCCCTGCCCTGCCAGTATTATAGGGGGAGTCCTATAATAACGGTTGAATAAAATTTATAAACTGACAGATAAATCAAGGGATTTGTTAACAAATTTGGAATCAACTGAGAAAGGTGTAGATGTTAGGGAAAGGAATTATGAATATTTTAACTGGATTCGAGTTTGATTCGATCGGTTACCGTTTAGAGTTAATTTCCCGTTTTTGTTTCGTATGCTATATAAGCTCCAGGGTTGATCAAGCGGGTGGCGCTCTACCCTCCATCTTATCCACGCCTTCTTCACTGTTAAACAGCTGGCGGCCTACCCTGGGAGCTATGATCTCTCTCTATCTAGTCTAAATTTTATTTTGTTAAAAGTGAAGTTCACGCGGACGCCACCTAGTGTTCACTAGCTGAACTTATTGGAATACGGATCCAATAGAAATGTAGAAATTTTTCTGGCTATGGAATGTTTCATTGTCGGGGTTATATAGTTCGTACCCTCACAAACAGACGGCAAAAAAGGTGCCAAATCAATTTTTTTCTTTCCGTGATTTCGTTTTTGGAAATTACATCCGATTACATTACTCAAAGCATTGGGTATCATTATGAAACTATACTGTGACGCAACTCCCTCTCCTAACCCTTGAATTTTTTTAGTACAGAAGAGTCATTGTAGAAACCGAGTATTCCTATCGAGTATTCTAATTGGTTCGTTTACGAAATGATATGCTATTTAACGGCTTGTATTATCGTTCATTTCTGAAACAGATAGATATCAAGTTGACAATGTTATTGAATTTTAAAATAAGATTCGTTGATAGAAAAGTTTACGCGGACGCCACTAGAGTTGACTAGCAGAACTTACTGGAATGAAGATCAATGGAAATGTAGAAATTTTTGTGCCTATGGAATGTTTTCATGTCGAGGTTATATAGTTCACGCCTTCACAGATAGATGGCAAAGGAGGTCCAATAGCAATATAAAATAGCTCATTTTAATTTTTTCTCAATCTATTTTGATACCAGATCAATGTAAATGGGTTCACATGACTATATACTTTATAATTTTGAATAGTTCATAATTGAACTACATACATACAACAGAAGTACATCTATGTTGATTCTCTTCTTTTACTTGTATGAGACTGAAGCTTTACTTTTCATAAAGTTATTTTGTCTGAACTCGGACGTAATTTTACAAAACCCACAAAAAAATCATGATTACTTTCATAATCGATAATGATCCCATGTTATTCAAAGTCTAAAGTCAGAAAACCGAGATTGAAGTCATTGAATAAAATGAAGAAATCAAAATCATTGTGAAATGATATACAACAAATAAATGTCAGGAATAATTCTCAGATGATGTTGTTGCTGCAGGTTTTTCGGGTTTTCCTGCAGCTGAAAAAGCAAATGCGCCACTGGAATCAATGAAGTCGCCCCGGAGCGCCAATTAATTTTTATTGTTGTATTTATTTTATTTTTATCGTTGTTTTAACACATTGTAATAATTCTGTAATCAAATATTCCAGTCATTCTCCCAAAATATGGTAGATCGGTGACCAGAGCCGAGTTTAAACTGTGATGTGATCTAAGTTTCAACTGTCTCAGGAGCCAAGTTTCGACTGTGAAGGATGACGGGTTTCAATTTTGACGGGGGCTCAGTTTCAACTGAGGAAAAAGACCAGTTTGAACTGTTGCAGGAGTCGTGTTTCAACTGTGGCGGGTGCTGGCTGACGGGTCCCAAATGATATGCTATTCACTGGCTCGTATCACCGTTTATTCCTGAAAGAGATGGATATTGAATCATTAATAAATTGGTGGATGTAGCCGTCACTACGTGGTAGGAAATCATAATGAAAAAAAGAGAAATGAAACTCTTTATGTTTTTACCGCTTTTATTTGTAACTAACGTTACTGCAGTTTCATCCTATACGTGTGTTACGGTTTCATTTTGTCATTTATTCTGTTTTGAGGTCGACGACTATCTAAACCTGAAATGAATACTTCCTTGAAAGTTTTGGGGGATATTTTAATACCTCGTCATTCGTTTAGTTCTCATTCACTGACAAACAACTATACAAGGATATATTCGAACGCATTAATTATATTCGAACACATATTCGAATCCCTTTAAGGATTCCGTGCTCCGACGGAACACGGAACGGTGAATTGACGACTTTGGTTCCGTGAATGTCTTGCCGCCGAAATTCAAAATTTGTTGTGATACTTTTGGTAGCCATTTGCTAATTTTCGAGTTTATGTCTAAACTTCTCGATTTTTCGGATTAATCAAGTATGATCATCTTTTATAAGAATAGGAAATTTTTATTCTTGGCATTTGGATGCTGGTAAAACATTCAACTCACTTGTTGGATTCAATTGCTTATGGAGAACAGAATCTTACTGATTTGAATTTTGGCTTCTTGGGACAAAAGTAAACCTATAGGCCACACGACACTACAGGCGAGTTGATATTTATCAACGAGACAACTCATATATTCAGAGAATGAGCTTGATCATTCTGTCCAGACTCCAGACGTATCGTCCGGACATCACTTCCAGTGAACCGTTTCCATCTAATATGAATTGTTTCATTTTAGGCTTTCTTTCATCTGAATACCGCTTCCTCGTGTTAGTATTGCTATAAGACTAGACATCCTTGCATGAATGCCTAATACAGTAGTAGCAGTAGTTAGTAGTTAACCGCTGTTGTACCGATCACAATTGTTGTACGGACAGAGCACTGCAGACCTAAGTTTGTAACTCTAAACCATTCTTGTTCTGCAAGCCACCTTGAGGGAGACACACACATATAAGCTTAGTTATTAAGATAGGGACAAATAACTTATCAGAGACTAGATTTTTGATGCTTGATCTATTATCTCAACAAAGATTTATGTTCTTCAAACCTGCCCAAAAGGGGAAGAATATTAGTGTAGGATATATGCTTTTATGCCTATGTAGATGAATTCATTCTCTCGACCTACTGTAAGCTGGCGATATAGCTATAAAGGGGTGTTGGTGAGGAAACTTTTTTGCAGTTTGAGTCGAACTGCAGTTCATCGAGCAATACATGAAGTATCAATTCGAATAGTTGAAGTGATGGGTGCAGAATGTATAGTATTCCCTCAGAATATTCGGGAAAGGAATGTATTGAAAATGGCTTTCATGGAGAAATGGAGAGGACAATTTGCTGTAGAAGGAATGAGGGTTAGAGATAGAATTGTCTAGCAGTATTACCTGTTGTAATTTGTAGGAAATCGAACTGTAAACTCTACTGAACCAGGTTTTAATCATGAATATACAAACGATACATTTTATATGTATTAACAATGACATTAAAACTCATTCAATCAACAACGATTTCCAAGGAATCATAAAAACAAGATCAATCGAAATGAAGTGAACATGGATTACTTCAACACTCCCACTCTTTGTTCACTTCGAAGACGTTACCCACAGACCTTGTCGATTTGTTGAAAATTTTTCTCGTGGTAAGGGTTTGGTTAAAATATCTGCCAACTGGTTTTCTGATTGGGTGTAAACAACAGTGATATTTTTTTCGTTTGTGATGATCATTATAGCTCATCAAGTTTATAGCACTTCTATTATCAACAAAAAGTTCCGTTGGATTTGAAACGTCAACATCAATTTCTTTAAGCAACCTTCTCAACCATATTATTTCTCGTGCGGCATCCCAAGCTGCAATATATTCAGATTCTGTCGTGGATGTTGCAACACTTTTGTCGTTGAGATGTCCATGTAACTGGACAACCTGATAATAAAGTAACATAGCCAGTTGTTGAATATCTAGTATCAATGTCTCCTGCAAAATCTGCATCTGAATACGCTTTTAAATATTCGTTGCTCCCACCATTGTATAGAATTCCATAACTTTTAGTACCCTTTAGGTATCTGAAAATACGTTTGACTGCTTTCCAGTGCTGCTTTCCTGGATTTTCCAAATATCTGCTAACTCTGCTCACTGAGAATGATATATCTGGACGAGTGACAACCGCTAAAAAAAACATGCTTCTCTGTACGGAATATTTTTCATATATTATTTTTCTTCCTCGTTTTGGGGGCTTTGAGCTGCATTCAGAATAACATTCATTGTGGAAGTCCATTTTGTGTCTCTTATGTGGTGGTTCCACATCATCTCTCTGGGGCATAGTCTTTGATGTTGACGGTTGGTTTATGTTCTTCAAACCTGCCCAAAAGGGGAAGAATATTAGTGTAGGATATATGCTTTTATGCCTATGTAGATGAATTCATTCTCTCAACCTACTGTAAGCTGGCGATATAGCTATATCAAAGGTAAAGTATAACTTCAAAACAGCGACGTCTCAAGTATCGAAGAGACATCCTCCTTTTTTCCTTGGGGAGCCTGGGTTCATTAAAGTCCCCTTAGAATTGAAACATTTGTGCTATAGGTGTAATATAATTTATATCTTATGAACATTTTGGTATTGTTTACAATTAGAAAAGTGAAATCTTCTCACATTTGAAACTTTGTGGCCTCAGGAGCTCAAGGCTCCCTGCCCTGCCAGTATTATAGGGGGAGTCCTATAATAACGGTTGAATAAAATTTATAAACTGACAGATAAATCAAGGGATTTGTTAACAAATTTGGAATCAACTGAGAAAGGTGTAGATGTTAGGGAAAGGAATTATGAATATTTTAACTGGATTCGAGTTTGATTCGATCGGTTACCGTTTAGAGTTAATTTCCCGTTTTTGTTTCGTATGCTATATAAGCTCCAGGGTTGATCAAGCGGGTGGCGCTCTACCCTCCATCTTATCCACGCCCTTCTTCACTGTTAAACAGCTGGCGGCCTACCCTGGGAGCTATGATCTCTCTCTATCTAGTCTAAATTTTATTTTGTTAAAAGTGAAGTTCACGCGGACGCCACCTAGTGTTCACTAGCTGAACTTATTGGAATACGGATCCAATAGAAATGTAGAAATTTTTCTGGCTATGGAATGTTTCATTGTCGGGGTTATATAGTTCGTACCCTCACAAACAGACGGCAAAAAAGGTGCCAAATCAATTTTTTTCTTTCCGTGATTTCGTTTTTGGAAATTACATCCGATTACATTACTCAAAGCATTGGGTATCATTATGAAACTATACTGTGACGCAACTCCCTCTCCTAACCCTTGAATTTTTTTAGTACAGAAGAGTCATTGTAGAAAACCGAGTATTCCTATCGAGTATTCTAATTGGTTCGTTTACGAAATGATATGCTATTTAACGGCTTGTATTATCGTTCATTTCTGAAACAGATAGATATCAAGTTGACAATGTTATTGAATTTTAAATAAGATTCGTTGATAGAAAAGTTTACGCGGACGCCACCTAGAGTTGACTAGCAGAACTTACTGGAATGAAGATCCAATGGAAATGTAGAAATTTTTGTGCTATGGAATGTTTTCATGTCGAGGTTATATAGTTCACGCCTTCACAGATAGATGGCAAAGGAGGTCCAATAGCAATATAAAATAGCTCATTTTAATTTTTTTCTCAATCTATTTTGATACCAGATCAATGTAAATGGGTTCACATGACTATATACTTTATAAATTTTGAATAGTTCATAATTGAACTACATACATACAACAGAAGTACATCTATGTTGATTCTCTTCTTTTACTTGTATGAGACTGAAGCTTTACTTTTCATAAAGTTATTTTGTCTGAACTCGGACGTAATTTTACAAAACCCACAAAAAATCATGATTACTTTCATAATCGATAATGATCCCATGTTATTCAAAGTCTAAAGTCAGAAAACCGAGATTGAAGTCATTGAATAAAATGAAGAAATCAAAATCATTGTGAAATGATATACAACAAAATAAATGTCAGGAATAATTCTCAGATGATGTGGTGCTGCAGGTTTTCCGGGTTTTCCTGCAGCTGAAAAAGCAAATGCGCCACTGGAATCAATGAAGTCGCCCCGGAGCGCCAATTAATTTTTATTGTTGTATTTATTTTATTTTTATCGTTGTTTTAACACATTGTAATAATTCTGTAATCAAATATTCCAGTCATTCTCCCCAAAATATGGTAGATCGGTGACCAGAGCCGAGTTTAAACTGTGATGTGATCTAAGTTTCAACTGTCTCAGGAGCCAAGTTTCGACTGTGAAGGATGACGGGTTTCAATTTTGACGGGGGCTCAGTTTCAACTGAGGAAAAAGACCAGTTTGAACTGTTGCAGGAGTCGTGTTTCAACTGTGGCGGGTGCTGGCTGACGGGTCCCAAATGATATGCTATTCACTGGCTCGTATCACCGTTTATTCCTGAAAGAGATGGATATTGAATCATTAATAAATTGGTGGATGTAGCCGTCACTACGTGGTAGGAAATCATAATGAAAAAAAGAGAAATGAAACTCTTTATTTTTTACCGCTTTTATTTGTAACTAACGTTACTGCAGTTTCATCCTATACGGTGTTACGGTTTCATTTTGTCATTTATTCTGTTTTGAGGTCGACGACTATCTAAACCTGAAATGAATACTTCCTTGAAAGTTTTGGGATATTTTAATACCTCGTCATTCGTTTAGTTCTCATTCACTGACAAACAACTATACAAGGATATATTCGAACGCATTAATTATATTCGAACACATATTCGAATCCCTTTAAGGATTCCGTGCTCCGACGGAACACGGAACGGTGAATTGACGACTTTGGTTCCGTGAATGTCTTGCCGCCGAAATTCAAAATTTGTTGTGATACTTTTGGTAGCCATTTGCTAATTTTCGAGTTTATGTCTAAACTTCTCGATTTTTCGGATTAATCAAGTATGATCATCTTTTATAAGAATAGGAAATTTTTATTCTTGGCATTTGGATGCTGGTAAAACATTCAACTCACTTGTTGGATTCAATTGCTTATGGAGAACAGAATCTTACTGATTTGAATTTTGGCTTCTTGGGACAAAAGTAAACCTATAGGCCACACGACACTACAGGCGAGTTGATATTTATCAACGAGACAACTCATATATTCAGAGAATGAGCTTGATCATTCTGTCCAGACTCCAGACGTATCGTCCCGGACATCACTTCCAGTGAACCGTTTCCATCTAATATGAATTGTTTCATTTTAGGCTTTCTTTCATCTGAATACCGCTTCCTCGTGTTAGTATTGCTATAAGACTAGACATCCTTGCATGAATGCCTAATACAGTAGTAGCAGTAGTTAGTAGTTAACCGCTGTTGTACCGATCACAATTGTTGTACGGACAGAGCACTGCAGACCTAAGTTTGTAACTCTAAAACCATTCTTGTTCTGCAAGCCACTTGAGGGAGACACACACATATAAGCTTAGTTATTAAGATAGGGACAAATAACTTATCAGAGACTAGATTTTTGATGCTTGATCTATTATCTCAACAAAGATTTATGTTCTTCAAACCTGCCCAAAAGGGGAAGAATATTAGTGTAGGATATATGCTTTTATGCCTATGTAGATGAATTCATTCTCTCGACCTACTGTAAGCTGGCGATATAGCTATAAAGGGGTGTTGGTGAGGAAACTTTTTTGCAGTTTGAGTCGAACTGCAGTTCATCGAGCAATACATGAAGTATCAATTCGAATAGTTGAAGTGATGGGTGCAGAATGTATAGTATTCCCTCAGAATATTCGGGAAAGGAATGTATTGAAAATGGCTTTCATGGAGAAATGGAGAGGACAATTTGCTGTAGAAGGAATGAGGGTTAGAGATAGAATTGTCTAGCAGTATTACCTGTTGTAATTTGTAGGAAATCGAACTGTAAACTCTACTGAACCAGGTTTTAATCATGAATATACAAACGATACATTTTATATGTATTAACAATGACATTAAAACTCATTCAATCAACAACGATTTCCAAGGAATCATAAAAACAAGATCAATCGAAATGAAGTGAACATGGATTACTTCAACACTCCCACTCTTTGTTCACTTCGAAGACGTTACCACAGACCTTGTCGATTTGTTGAAAATTTTTCTCGTGGTAAGGGTTTGGTTAAAATATCTGCCAACTGGTTTTCTGATTGGGTGTAAACAACAGTGATATTTTTTTCGTTTGTGATGATCATTATAGCTCATCAAGTTTATAGCACTTCTATTATCAACAAAAAGTTCCGTTGGATTTGAAACGTCAACATCAATTTCTTTAAGCAACCTTCTCAACCATATTATTTCTCGTGCGGCATCCCAAGCTGCAATATATTCAGATTCTGTCGTGGATGTTGCAACACTTTTGTCGTTGAGATGTCCATGTAACTGGACAACCTGATAATAAAGTAACATAGCCAGTTGTTGAATATCTAGTATCAATGTCTCCTGCAAAATCTGCATCTGAATACGCTTTTAAATATTCGTTGCTCCCACCATTGTATAGAATTCCATAACTTTTAGTACCCTTTAGGTATCTGAAAATACGTTTGACTGCTTTCCAGTGCTGCTTTCCTGGATTTTCCAAATATCTGCTAACTCTGCTCACTGAGAATGATATATCTGGACGAGTGACAACCGCTAAAAACATGCTTCTCTGTACGGAATATTTTTCATATATTATTTTTCTTCCTCGTTTTGGGGGCTTTGAGCTGCATTCAGAATAACATTCATTGTGGAAGTCCATTTTGTGTCTCTTATGTGGTGGTTCCACATCATCTCTCTGGGGCATAGTCTTTGATGTTGACGGTTGGTTTATGTTCTTCAAACCTGCCCAAAAGGGGAAGAATATTAGTGTAGGATATATGCTTTTATGCCTATGTAGATGAATTCATTCTCTCAACCTACTGTAAGCTGGCGATATAGCTATATCAAAGGTAAAGTATAACTTCAAAACAGCGACGTCTCAAGTATCGAAGAGACATCCTTTTTTTCCTTGGGGAGCCTGGGTTCATTAAAGTCCCCTTAGAATTGAAACATTTGTGCTATAGGTGTAATATAATTTATATCTTATGAACATTTTGGTATTGTTTACAATTAGAAAAGTGAAATCTTCTCACATTTGAAACTTTGTGGCCTCAGGAGCTCAAGGCTCCCTGCCCTGCCAGTATTATAGGGGGAGTCCTATAATAACGGTTGAATAAAATTTATAAACTGACAGATAAATCAAGGGATTTGTTAACAAATTTGGAATCAACTGAGAAAGGTGTAGATGTTAGGGAAAGGAATTATGAATATTTTAACTGGATTCGAGTTTGATTCGATCGGTTACCGTTTAGAGTTAATTTCCCGTTTTTGTTTCGTATGCTATATAAGCTCCAGGGTTGATCAAGCGGGTGGCGCTCTACCTCCATCTTATCCACGCCCTTCTTCACTGTTAAACAGCTGGCGGCCTACCCTGGGAGCTATGATCTCTCTCTATCTAGTCTAAATTTTATTTTGTTAAAGTGAAGTTCACGCGGACGCCACCTAGTGTTCACTAGCTGAACTTATTGGAATACGGATCCAATAGAAATGTAGAAATTTTTCTGGCTATGGAATGTTTCATTGTCGGGGTTACATAGTTCGTACCCTCACAAACAGACGGCAAAAAAGGTGCCAAATCAATTTTTTTCTTTCCGTGATTTCGTTTTTGGAAATTACATCCGATTACATTACTCAAAGCATTGGGTATCATTATGAAACTATACTGTGACGCAACTCCCTCTCCTAACCCTTGAATTTTTTTAGTACAGAAGAGTCATTGTAGAAACCGAGTATTCCTATCGAGTATTCTAATTGGTTCGTTTACGAAATGATATGCTATTTAACGGCTTGTATTATCGTTCATTTCTGAAACAGATAGATATCAAGTTGACAATGTTATTGAATTTTAAAATAAGATTCGTTGATAGAAAAGTTTACGCGGACGCCACCTAGAGTTGACTAGCAGAACTTACTGGAATGAAGATCCAATGGAAATGTAGAAATTTTTGTGCCTATGGAATGTTTTCATGTCGAGGTTATATAGTTCACGCCTTCACAGATAGATGGCAAAGGAGGTCCAATAGCATTATATAAAATAGCTCATTTTAATTTTTTTCTCAATCTATTTTGATACCAGATCAATGTAAATGGGTTCACATGACTATATACTTTATAAATTTTGAATAGTTCATAATTGAACTACATACATACAACAGAAGTACATCTATGTTGATTCTCTTCTTTTACTTGTATGAGACTGAAGCTTTACTTTTCATAAAGTTTTTTTGTCTGAACTCGGACGTAATTTTACAAAACACAAAAATCATGATTACTTTCATAATCGATAATGATCCCATGTTATTCAAAGTCTAAGTCAGAAAACCGAGATTGAAGTCATTGAATAAAATGAAGAAATCAAAATCATTGTGAAATGATATACAACAAAATAAATGTCAGGAATAATTCTCAGATGATGTGTGTGCTGCAGGTTTTTCGGGTTTTCCTGCAGCTGAAAAAGCAAATGCGCCACTGGAATCAATGAAGTCGCCCCGGAGCGCCAATTAATTTTTATTGTTGTATTTATTTTATTTTTATCGTTGTTTTAACACATTGTAATAATTCTGTAATCAAAATTCCAGTCATTCTCCCCAAAATTGGTAGATCGGTGACCAGAGCCGAGTTTAAACTGTGATGTGATCTAAGTTTCAACTGTCTCAGGAGCCAAGTTTCGACTGTGAAGGATGACGGGTTTCAATTTTGACGGGGGCTCAGTTTCAACTGAGGAAAAAGACCAGTTTGAACTGTTGCAGGAGTCGTGTTTCAACTGTGGCGGTGCTGGCTGACGGGTCCCAAATGATATGCTATTCACTGGCTCGTATCACCGTTTATTCCTGAAAGAGATGGATATTGAATCATTAATAAATTGGTGGATGTAGCCGTCACTACGTGGTAGGAAATCATAATGAAAAAAAGAGAAATGAAACTCTTTATGTTTTTACCGCTTTTATTTGTAACTAACGTTACTGCAGTTTCATCCTATACGGTGTTACGGTTTCATTTTGTCATTTATTCTGTTTTGAGGTCGACGACTATCTAAACCTGAAATGAATACTTCCTTGAAAGTTTTGGGATATTTTAATACCTCGTCATTCGTTTAGTTCTCATTCACTGACAAACAACTATACAAGGATATATTCGAACGCATTAATTATATTCGAACACATATTCGAATCCCTTTAAGGATTCCGTGCTCCGACGGAACACGGAACGGTGAATTGACGACTTTGGTTCCGTGAATGTCTTGCCGCCGAAATTCAAAATTTGTTGTGATACTTTTGGTAGCCATTTGCTAATTTTCGAGTTTATGTCTAAACTTCTCGATTTTTCGGATTAATCAAGTATGATCATCTTTTATAAGAATAGGAAATTTTTATTCTTGGCATTTGGATGCTGGTAAAACATTCAACTCACTTGTTGGATTCAATTGCTTATGGAGAACAGAATCTTACTGATTTGAATTTTGGCTTCTTGGGACAAAAGTAAACCTATAGGCCACACGACACTACAGGCGAGTTGATATTTATCAACGAGACAACTCATATATTCAGAGAATGAGCTTGATCATTCTGTCCAGACTCCAGACGTATCGTCCCGGACATCACTTCCAGTGAACCGTTTCCATCTAATATGAATTGTTTCATTTTAGGCTTTCTTTCATCTGAATACCGCTTCCTCGTGTTAGTATTGCTATAAGACTAGACATCCTTGCATGAATGCCTAATACAGTAGTAGCAGTAGTTAGTAGTTAACCGCTGTTGTACCGATCACAATTGTTGTACGGACAGAGCACTGCAGACCTAAGTTTGTAACTCTAAAACCATTCTTGTTCTGCAAGCCACCTTGAGGGAGACACACACATATAAGCTTAGTTATTAAGATAGGGACAAATAACTTATCAGAGACTAGATTTTTGATGCTTGATCTATTATCTCAACAAAGATTTATGTTCTTCAAACCTGCCCAAAAGGGGAAGAATATTAGTGTAGGATATATGCTTTTATGCCTATGTAGATGAATTCATTCTCTCGACCTACTGTAAGCTGGCGATATAGCTATAAAGGGGTGTTGGTGAGGAAACTTTTTTGCAGTTTGAGTCGAACTGCAGTTCATCGAGCAATACATGAAGTATCAATTCGAATAGTTGAAGTGATGGGTGCAGAATGTATAGTATTCCCTCAGAATATTCGGGAAAGGAATGTATTGAAAATGGCTTTCATGGAGAAATGGAGAGGACAATTTGCTGTAGAAGGAATGAGGGTTAGAGATAGAATTGTCTAGCAGTATTACCTGTTGTAATTTGTAGGAAATCGAACTGTAAACTCTACTGAACCAGGTTTTAATCATGAATATACAAACGATACATTTTATATGTATTAACAATGACATTAAAACTCATTCAATCAACAACGATTTCCAAGGAATCATAAAAACAAGATCAATCGAAATGAAGTGAACATGGATTACTTCAACACTCCCACTCTTTGTTCACTTCGAAGACGTTACCCACAGACCTTGTCGATTTGTTGAAAATTTTTCTGTGGTAAGGGTTTGGTTAAAATATCTGCCAACTGGTTTTCTGATTGGGTGTAAACAACAGTGATATTTTTTTCGTTTGTGATGATCATTATAGCTCATCAAGTTTATAGCACTTCTATTATCAACAAAAAGTTCCGTTGGATTTGAAACGTCAACATCAATTTCTTTAAGCAACCTTCTCAACCATATTATTTCTCGTGCGGCATCCCAAGCTGCAATATATTCAGATTCTGTCGTGGATGTTGCAACACTTTTGTCGTTGAGATGTCCATGTAACTGGACACCTGATAATAAAGTAACATAGCCAGTTGTTGAATATCTAGTATCAATGTCTCCTGCAAAATCTGCATCTGAATACGCTTTTAAATATTCGTTGCTCCCACCATTGTATAGAATTCCATAACTTTTAGTACCCTTTAGGTATCTGAAAATACGTTTGACTGCTTTCCAGTGCTGCTTTCCTGGATTTTCCAAATATCTGCTAACTCTGCTCACTGAGAATGATATATCTGGACGAGTGACAACCGCTAAAAACATGCTTCTCTGTACGGAATATTTTTCATATATTATTTTTCTTCCTCGTTTTGGGGGCTTTGAGCTGCATTCAGAATAACATTCATTGTGGAAGTCCATTTTGTGTCTCTTATGTGGTGGTTCCACATCATCTCTCTGGGGCATAGTCTTTGATGTTGACGGTTGGTTTATGTTCTTCAAACCTGCCCAAAAGGGGAAGAATATTAGTGTGTAGGATATATGCTTTTATGCCTATGTAGATGAATTCATTCTCTCAACCTACTGTAAGCTGGCGATATAGCTATATCAAAGGTAAAGTATAACTTCAAAACAGCGACGTCTCAAGTATCGAAGAGACATCCTCCTTTTTTCCTTGGGGAGCCTGGGTTCATTAAAGTCCCCTTAGAATTGAAACATTTGTGCTATAGGTGTAATATAATTTATATCTTATGAACATTTTGGTATTGTTTACAATTAGAAAAGTGAAATCTTCTCACATTTGAAACTTTGTGGCCTCAGGAGCTCAAGGCTCCCTGCCCTGCCAGTATTATAGGGGGAGTCCTATAATAACGGTTGAATAAAATTTATAAACTGACAGATAAATCAAGGGATTTGTTAACAAATTTGGAATCAACTGAGAAAGGTGTAGATGTTAGGGAAAGGAATTATGAATATTTTAACTGGATTCGAGTTTGATTCGATCGGTTACCGTTTACAGTTAATTTCCCGTTTTTGCAAACAACTATACAAGGATATATTCGAACGCATTAATTATATTCGAACACATATTCGAATCCCTTTAAGGATTCCGTGCTCCGACGGAACACGGAACGGTGAATTGACGACTTTGGTTCCGTGAATGTCTTGCCGCCGAAATTCAAAATTTGTTGTGATACTTTTGGTAGCCATTTGCTAATTTTCGAGTTTATGTCTAAACTTCTCGATTTTTCGGATTAATCAAGTATGATCATCTTTTTAAGAATAGGAAATTTTTATTCTTGGCATTTGGATGCTGGTAAAAACATTCAACTCACTTGTTGGATTCAATTGCTTATGGAGAACAGAATCTTACTGATTTGAATTTTGGCTTCTTGGGACAAAAGTAAACCTATAGGCCACACGACACTACAGGCGAGTTGATATTTATCAACGAGACAACTCATATATTCAGAGAATGAGCTTGATCATTCTGTCCAGACTCCAGACGTATCGTCCCGGACATCACTTCCAGTGAACCGTTTCCATCTAATATGAATTGTTTCATTTTAGGCTTTCTTTCATCTGAATACCGCTTCCTCGTGTTAGTATTGCTATAAGACTAGACATCCTTGCATGAATGCCTAATACAGTAGTAGCAGTAGTTAGTAGTTAACCGCTGTTGTACCGATCACAATTGTTGTACGGACAGAGCACTGCAGACCTAAGTTTGTAACTCTAAAACCATTCTTGTTCTGCAAGCCACCTTGAGGGAGACACACACATATAAGCTTAGTTATTAAGATAGGGACAAATAACTTATCAGAGACTAGATTTTTGATGCTTGATCTATTATCTCAACAAAGATTTATGTTCTTCAAACCTGCCCAAAAGGGGAAGAATATTAGTGTAGGATATATGCTTTTATGCCTATGTAGATGAATTCATTCTCTCGACCTACTGTAAGCTGGCGATATAGCTATAAAGGGGTGTTGGTGAGGAAACTTTTTTGCAGTTTGAGTCGAACTGCAGTTCATCGAGCAATACATGAAGTATCAATTCGAATAGTTGAAGTGATGGGTGCAGAATGTATAGTATTCCCTCAGAATATTCGGGAAAGGAAATGTATTGAAAATGGCTTTCATGGAGAAATGGAGAGGACAATTTGCTGTAGAAGGAATGAGGGTTAGAGATAGAATTGTCTAGCAGTATTACCTGTTGTAATTTGTAGGAAATCGAACTGTAAACTCTACTGAACCAGGTTTTAATCATGAATATACAAACGATACTTTTATGTATTAACAATGACATTAAAACTCATTCAATCAACAACGATTTCCAAGGAATCATAAAAACAAGATCAATCGAAATGAAGTGAACATGGATTACTTCAACACTCCCACTCTTTGTTCACTTCGAAGACGTTACCCACAGACCTTGTCGATTTGTTGAAATTTTTTCTCGTGGTAAGGGTTTGGTTAAAATATCTGCCAACTGGTTTTCTGATTGGGTGTAAACAACAGTGATATTTTTTTCGTTTGTGATGATCATTATAGCTCATCAAGTTTATAGCACTTCTATTATCAACAAAAAGTTCCGTTGGATTTGAAACGTCAACATCAATTTCTTTAAGCAACCTTCTCAACCATATTATTTCTCGTGCGGCATCCCAAGCTGCAATATATTCAGATTCTGTCGTGGATGTTGCAACACTTTTGTCGTTGAGATGTCCATGTAACTGGACAACCTGATAATAAAGTAACATAGCCAGTTGTTGAATATCTAGTATCAATGTCTCCTGCAAAATCTGCATCTGAATACGCTTTTAAATATTCGTTGCTCCCACCATTGTATAGAATTCCATAACTTTTAGTACCCTTTAGGTATCTGAAAATACGTTTGACTGCTTTCCAGTGCTGCTTTCCTGGATTTTCCAAATATCTGCTAACTCTGCTCACTGAGAATGATATATCTGGACGAGTGACAACCGCTAAAAAAAAACATGCTTCTCTGTACGGAATATTTTTCATATATTATTTTTCTTCCTCGTTTTGGGGGCTTTGAGCTGCATTCAGAATAACATTCATTGTGGAAGTCCATTTTGTGTCTCTTATGTGGTGGTTCCACATCATCTCTCTGGGGCATAGTCTTTGATGTTGACGGTTGGTTTATGTTCTTCAAACCTGCCCAAAAGGGGAAGAATATTAGTGTAGGATATATGCTTTTATGCCTATGTAGATGAATTCATTCTCTCAACCTACTGTAAGCTGGCGATATAGCTATATCAAAGGTAAAGTATAACTTCAAAACAGCGACGTCTCAAGTATCGAAGAGACATCCTCCTTTTTTCCTTGGGGAGCCTGGGTTCATTAAAGTCCCTTAGAATTGAAACATTTGTGCTATAGGTGTAATATAATTTATATCTTATGAACATTTTGGTATTGTTTACAATTAGAAAAGTGAAATCTTCTCACATTTGAAACTTTGTGGCCTCAGGAGCTCAAGGCTCCCTGCCCTGCCAGTATTATAGGGGGAGTCCTATAATAACGGTTGATAAAATTTATAAACTGACAGATAAATCAAGGGATTTGTTAACAAATTTGGAATCAACTGAGAAAGGTGTAGATGTTAGGGAAAGGAATTATGAATATTTTAACTGGATTCGAGTTTGATTCGATCGGTTACCGTTTAGAGTTAATTTCCCGTTTTTGTTTCGTATGCTATATAGCTCCAGGGTTGATCAAGCGGGTGGCGCTCTACCCTCCATCTTATCCACGCCCTTCTTCACTGTTAAACAGCTGGCGGCCTACCTGGGAGCTATGATCTCTCTCTATCTAGTCTAAATTTTATTTTGTTAAAAGTGAAGTTCACGCGGACGCCACCTAGTGTTCACTAGCTGAACTTATTGGAATACGGATCCAATAGAAATGTAGAAATTTTTCTGGCTATGGAATGTTTCATTGTCGGGGTTACATAGTTCGTACCTCACAAACAGACGGCAAAAAAGGTGCCAAATCAATTTTTTTCTTTCCGTGATTTCGTTTTTGGAAATTACATCCGATTACATTACTCAAAGCATTGGGTATCATTATGAAACTATACTGTGACGCAACTCCCTCTCCTAACCCTTGAATTTTTTTAGTACAGAAGAGTCATTGTAGAAAACGAGTATTCCTATCGAGTATTCTAATTGGTTCGTTTACGAAATGATATGCTATTTAACGGCTTGTATTATCGTTCATTTCTGAAACAGATAGATATCAAGTTGACAATGTTATTGAATTTTAAAATAAGATTCGTTGATAGAAAAGTTTACGCGGACGCCACCTAGAGTTGACTAGCAGAACTTACTGGAATGAAGATCAATGGAAATGTAGAAATTTTTGTGCCTATGGAATGTTTTCATGTCGAGGTTATATAGTCACGCCTTCACAGATAGATGGCAAAGGAGGTCCAATAGCAATATAAAATAGCTCATTTTAATTTTTTTCTCAATCTATTTTGATACCAGATCAATGTAAATGGGTTCACATGACTATATTACTTTATAAATTTTGAATAGTTCATAATTGAACTACATACATACAACAGAAGTACATCTATGTTGATTCTCTTCTTTTACTTGTATGAGACTGAAGCTTTACTTTTCATAAAGTTATTTTGTCTGAACTCGGACGTAATTTTACAAAACCCACAAAAAATCATGATTACTTTCATAATCGATAATGATCCCATGTTATTCAAAGTCTAAAGTCAGAAAACCGAGATTGAAGTCATTGAATAAAATGAAGAAATCAAAATCATTGTGAAATGATATACAACAAATAAATGTCAGGAATAATTCTCAGATGATGTTGTGCTGCAGGTTTTCCGGGTTTTCCTGCAGCTGAAAAAGCAAATGCGCCACTGGAATCAATGAAGTCGCCCCGGAGCGCCAATTAATTTTTATTGTTGTATTTATTTTATTTTTATCGTTGTTTTAACACATTGTAATAATTCTGTAATCAAATATTCCAGTCATTCTCCCCAAAATATGGTAGATCGGTGACCAGAGCCGAGTTTAAACTGTGATGTGATCTAAGTTTCAACTGTCTCAGGAGCCAAGTTTCGACTGTGAAGGATGACGGGTTTCAATTTTGACGGGGGCTCAGTTTCAACTGAGGAAAAAGACCAGTTTGAACTGTTGCAGGAGTCGTGTTTCAACTGTGGCGGTGCTGGCTGACGGGTCCCAAATGATATGCTATTCACTGGCTCGTATCACCGTTTATTCCTGAAAGAGATGGATATTGAATCATTAATAAATTGGTGGATGTAGCCGTCACTACGTGGTAGGAAATCATAATGAAAAAAAGAGAAATGAAACTCTTTATGTTTTTACCGCTTTTATTTGTAACTAACGTTACTGCAGTTTCATCCTATACGGTGTTACGGTTTCATTTTGTCATTTATTCTGTTTTGAGGTCGACGACTATCTAAACTGAAATGAATACTTCCTTGAAAGTTTTGGGATATTTTATACCTCGTCATTCGTTTAGTTCTCATTCACTGACAAACAACTATACAAGGATATATTCGAACGCATTAATTATATTCGAAACATATTCGAATCCCTTTAAGGATTCCGTGCTCGACGGAACACGGAACGGTGAATTGACGACTTTGGTTCCGTGAATGTCTTGCCGCCGAATTCAAAATTTGTTGTGATACTTTTGGTAGCCATTTGCTAATTTTCGAGTTTATGTCTAAACTTCTCGATTTTTCGGATTAATCAAGTATGATCATCTTTTATAAGAATAGGAAATTTTTATTCTTGGCATTTGGATGCTGGTAAAACATTCAACTCACTTGTTGGATTCAATTGCTTATGGAGAACAGAATCTTACTGATTTGAATTTTGGCTTCTTGGGACAAAAGTAAACCTATAGGCCACACGACACTACAGGCGAGTTGATATTTATCAACGAGACAACTCATATATTCAGAGAATGAGCTTGATCATTCTGTCCAGACTCCAGACGTATCGTCCGGACATCACTTCCAGTGAACCGTTTCCATCTAATATGAATTGTTTCATTTTAGGCTTTCTTTCATCTGAATACCGCTTCCTCGTGTTAGTATTGCTATAAGACTAGACATCCTTGCATGAATGCCTAATACAGTAGTAGCAGTAGTTAGTAGTTAACCGCTGTTGTACCGATCACAATTGTTGTACGGACAGAGCACTGCAGACCTAAGTTTGTAACTCTAAACCATTCTTGTTCTGCAAGCCACCTTGAGGGAGACACACACATATAAGCTTAGTTATTAAGATAGGGACAAATAACTTATCAGAGACTAGATTTTTGATGCTTGATCTATTATCTCAACAAAGATTTATGTTCTTCAAACCTGCCCAAAAGGGAAGAATATTAGTGTAGGATATATGCTTTTATGCCTATGTAGATGAATTCATTCTCTCGACCTACTGTAAGCTGGCGATATAGCTATAAAGGGGTGTTGGTGAGGAAACTTTTTTGCAGTTTGAGTCGAACTGCAGTTCATCGAGCAATACATGAAGTATCAATTCGAATAGTTGAAGTGATGGGTGCAGAATGTATAGTATTCCCTCAGAATATTCGGGAAAGGAATGTATTGAAAATGGCTTTCATGGAGAAATGGAGAGGACAATTTGCTGTAGAAGGAATGAGGGTTAGAGATAGAATTGTCTAGCAGTATTACCTGTTGTAATTTGTAGGAAATCGAACTGTAAACTCTACTGAACCAGGTTTAATCATGAATATACAAACGATACATTTTATATGTATTAACAATGACATTAAAACTCATTCAATCAACAACGATTTCAAGGAATCATAAAAACAAGATCAATCGAAATGAAGTGAACATGGATTACTTCAACACTCCCACTCTTTGTTCACTTCGAAGACGTTACCCACAGACCTTGTCGATTTGTTGAAAATTTTTCTCGTGGTAAGGGTTTGGTTAAAATATCTGCAACTGGTTTTCTGATTGGGTGTAAACAACAGTGATATTTTTTTCGTTTGTGATGATCATTATAGCTCATCAAGTTTATAGCACTTCTATTATCAACAAAAAGTTCCGTTGGATTCGAAACGTCAACATCAATTTCTTTAAGCAACCTTCTCAACCATATTATTTCTGTGCGGCATCCCAAGCTGCAATATATTCAGATTCTGTCGTGGATGTTGCAACACTTTTGTCGTTGAGATGTCCATGTAACTGGACAACCTGATAATAAAGTAACATAGCCAGTTGTTGAATATCTAGTATCAATGTCTCCTGCAAAATCTGCATCTGAATACGCTTTTAAATATTCGTTGCTCCCACCATTGTATAGAATTCCATAACTTTTAGTACCCTTTAGGTATCTGAAAATACGTTTGACTGCTTTCCAGTGCTGCTTTCTGGATTTTCCAAATATCTGCTAACTCTGCTCACTGAGAATGATATATCTGGACGAGTGACAACCGCTAAAAACATGCTTCTCTGTACGGAATATTTTTCATATATTATTTTTCTTCCTCGTTTTGGGGGCTTTGAGCTGCATTCAGAATAACATTCATTGTGGAAGTCCATTTTGTGTCTCTTATGTGGTGGTTCCACATCATCTCTCTGGGGCATAGTCTTTGATGTTGACGGTTGGTTTATGTTCTTCAAACCTGCCCAAAAGGGGAAGAATATTAGTGTAGGATATATGCTTTTATGCCTATGTAGATGAATTCATTCTCTCAACCTACTGTAAGCTGGCGATATAGCTATATCAAAGGTAAAGTATAACTTCAAAACAGCGACGTCTCAAGTATCGAAGAGACATCCTCCTTTTTCTTGGGGAGCCTGGGTTCATTAAAGTCCCCTTAGAATTGAAACATTTGTGCTATAGGTGTAATATAATTTTATCTTTGAACATTTTGGTATTGTTTACAATTAGAAAAGTGAAATCTTCTCACATTTGAAACTTTGTGGCCTCAGGAGCTCAAGGCTCCCTGCCCTGCCAGTATTATAGGGGGAGTCCTATAATAACGGTTTAATAAAATTTATAAACTGACAGATAAATCAAGGGATTTGTTAACAAATTTGGAATCAACTGAGAAAGGTGTAGATGTTAGGGAAAGGAATTATGAATATTTTAACTGGATTCGAGTTTGATTCGATCGGTTACCGTTTACAGTTAATTTCCCGTTTTTGCAAACAAATATACAAGGATATATTCGAACGCATTAATTATATTCGAACACATATTCGAATCCCTTTAAGGATTCCGTGCTCCGACGGAACACGGAACGGTGAATTGACGACTTTGGTTCGTGAATGTCTTGCCGCCGAAATTCAAAATTTGTTGTGATACTTTTGGTAGCCATTTGCTAATTTTCGAGTTTATGTCTAAACTTCTCGATTTTTCGGATTAATCAAGTATGATCATCTTTTTTAAGAATAGGAAATTTTATTCTTGGCATTTGGATGCTGGTAAAACATTCAACTCACTTGTTGGATTCAATTGCTTATGGAGAACAGAATCTTACTGATTTGAATTTTGGCTTCTTGGGACAAAAGTAAACCTATAGGCACACGACACTACAGGCGAGTTGATATTTATCAACGAGACAACTCATATATTCAGAGAATGAGCTTGATCATTCTGTCCAGACTCCAGACGTATCGTCCCGGACATCACTTCCAGTGAAACCGTTTCCATCTAATATGAATTGTTTCATTTTTGGCTTTCTTTCATCTGAATACCGCTTCCTCGTGTTAGTATTGCTATAAGACTAGACATCCTTGCATGAATGCCTAATACAGTAGTAGCAGTAGTTAGTAGTTAACCGCTGTTGTAACGATCACAATTGTTGTACGGACAGAGCACTGCAGACCTAAGTTTGTAACTCTAAATCCATTCTTGTTCTGCAAGCCACCTTGAGGGAGACACACACATATAAGCTTAGTTATTAAGATAGGACAATAACTTATCAGAGACTAGATTTGATGCTTGATCTATTATCTCAACAAAGATTTATGTTCTTCAAACTGCCCAAAAGGGGAAGAATATTAGTGTTGGATATATGCTTTTATGCCTATGTAGATGAATTCATTCTCTCGACCTACTGTAAGCTGGCGATATAGCTTTAAAGGGGTGTTGGTGAGGAAACTTTTTTGCAGTTTGAGTCGAACTGCAGTTATCGAGCAATACATGAAGTATCAATTCGAATAGTTGAAGTGATGGGTGCAGAATGTATAGTATTCCCTCAGAATATTCGGGAAGGAATGTATTGAAAATGGCTTCATGGAGAAATGGAGAGGACAATTTGCTGTAGAAGGAATGAGGGTTAGAGATAGAATTGTCTAGCAGTATTACCTGTTGTAAATTTGTAGGAAATCGAACTGTAAACTCTATGAACCAGGTTTTAATCATGAATCTTTACAAACGATATATTTTATATGTATTAACAATGACATTAAAACTCATTCAATCAACAACGTTTTCAAGGAATCATATAAAACACAAGATCAATCGAAATGAAGTGAACATGGATTACTTCAACTACTACTCTTTGTTCACTTCGAAGACGTTACCACAGACCTTGTCGATTTGTTGAAAATTTTATCGTGGTTAGGGTTTGGTTTAAAATATCTGCCAACTGGTTTTCTGATTGGGTGTAAACAACAGTGATATTTTTTTTCGTTTGTGATGATCATTTTAGCTCATCAAGTTTATAGCACTTCTATTATCAA
>NW_027412679.1:0-81152 GCF_025532065.1 Leptinotarsa decemlineata | reverse complement strand
CCTTTATGTATCTGAAAATACGTTTGACTGCTTACCAGTGCTGCTTTCCTGGATTTTCCAAATATCTGCTAAACTCTGCTCACTGAGAATGATATTTCTGACGAGTGACAACCGCTAAAAACATGCTTCTCTGTACGGATTATTTTTCATATATTATTTTTCTTCTCGTTTTGGGGGCTTTGAGCTGCATTCAGAATAACATTCATTGTGGAAGTCCATTTTGTGTCTCTTATGTGGTGGTTCCACATCATCTCTCTGGGGCATAGTCTTTGATGTTGACGGTTGGTTTATGTTCTTCAAACCTGCCCAAAAGGGGAAGAATATTAGTGTAGGATATATGCTTTTATGCCTATGTAGATGAATTCATTCTCTCAACCTACTGTAAGCTGGCGATATAGCTATATCAAAGGTAAAGTATAACTTCAAAACAGCGACGTCTCAAGTATCGAAGAGACATCCTCCTTTTTCCTTGGGGAGCCTGGGTTCATTAAAGTCCCCTTAGAATTGAAACATTTGTGCTATAGGTGTAATATAATTTATATCTTATGAACATTTTGGTATTGTTTACAATTAGAAAAGTGAAATCTTCTCACATTTGAAACTTTGTGGCCTCAGGAGCTCAAGGCTCCTTGCCCTGCCAGTATTATAGGGGGAGTCCTATAATACGGTTGAATAAAATTTATAAACTGACAGATAAATCAAGGGATTTGTTAACAAATTTGGAATCAACTGAGAAAGGTGTAGATGTTAGGGAAAGGAATTATGAATATTTTAACTGGATTCGAGTTTGATTCGATCGGTTACCGTTTACAGTTAATTTCCCGTTTTTGCAAACAACTATACAAGGATATATTCGAACGCATTAATTATATTCGAACACATATTCGAATCCCTTTAAGGATTCCGTGCTCCGACGGAACACGGAACGGTGAATTGACGACTTTGGTTCCGTGAATGTCTTGCCGCCGAAATTCAAAATTTGTTGTGATACTTTTGGTAGCCATTTGCTAATTTTCGAGTTTATGTCTAAACTTCTCGATTTTTCGGATTAATCAAGTATGATCATCTTTTATAAGAATAGGAAATTTTTATTCTTGGCATTTGGATGCTGGTAAAACATTCAACTCACTTGTTGGATTCAATTGCTTATGGAGAACAGAATCTTACTGATTTGAATTTTGGCTTCTTGGGACAAAAGTAAACCTATAGGCCACACGACACTACAGGCGAGTTGATATTTATCAACGAGACAACTCATATATTCAGAGAATGAGCTTGATCATTCTGTCCAGACTCCAGACGTATCGTCCCGGACATCACTTCCAGTGAACCGTTTCCATCTAATATGAATTGTTTCATTTTAGGCTTTCTTTCATCTGAATACCGCTTCCTCGTGTTAGTATTGCTATAAGACTAGACATCCTTGCATGAATGCCTAATACAGTAGTAGCAGTAGTTAGTAGTTAACCGCTGTTGTACCGATCACAATTGTTGTACGGACAGAGCACTGCAGACCTAAGTTTGTAACTCTAAAACCATTCTTGTTCTGCAAGCCACCTTGAGGGAGACACACACATATAAGCTTAGTTATTAAGATAGGGACAAATAACTTATCAGAGACTAGATTTTTGATGCTTGATCTATTATCTCAACAAAGATTTATGTTCTTCAAACCTGCCCAAAAGGGGAAGAATATTAGTGTAGGATATATGCTTTTATGCCTATGTAGATGAATTCATTCTCTCGACCTACTGTAAGCTGGCGATATAGCTATAAAGGGGTGTTGGTGAGGAAACTTTTTTGCAGTTTGAGTCGAACTGCAGTTCATCGAGCAATACATGAAGTATCAATTCGAATAGTTGAAGTGATGGGTGCAGAATGTATAGTATTCCCTCAGAATATTCGGGAAAGGAATGTATTGAAAATGGCTTTCATGGAGAAATGGAGAGGACAATTTGCTGTAGAAGGAATGAGGGTTAGAGATAGAATTGTCTAGCAGTATTACCTGTTGTAATTTGTAGGAAATCGAACTGTAAACTCTACTGAACCAGGTTTTAATCATGAATATACAAACGATACATTTTATATGTATTAACAATGACATTAAAACTCATTCAATCAACAACGATTTCCAAGGAATCATAAAAACAAGATCAATCGAAATGAAGTGAACATGGATTACTTCAACACTCCCACTCTTTGTTCACTTCGAAGACGTTACCCACAGACCTTGTCGATTTGTTGAAAATTTTTCTCGTGGTAAGGGTTTGGTTAAAATATCTGCCAACTGGTTTTCTGATTGGGTGTAAACAACAGTGATATTTTTTTCGTTTGTGATGATCATTATAGCTCATCAAGTTTATAGCACTTCTATTATCAACAAAAAGTTCCGTTGGATTTGAAACGTCAACATCAATTTCTTTAAGCAACCTTCTCAACCATATTATTTCTCGTGCGGCATCCCAAGCTGCAATATATTCAGATTCTGTCGTGGATGTTGCAACACTTTTGTCGTTGAGATGTCCATGTAACTGGACAACCTGATAATAAAGTAACATAGCCAGTTGTTGAATATCTAGTATCAATGTCTCCTGCAAAATCTGCATCTGAATACGCTTTTAAATATTCGTTGCTCCCACCATTGTATAGAATTCCATAACTTTTAGTACCCTTTAGGTATCTGAAAATACGTTTGACTGCTTTCCAGTGCTGCTTTCCTGGATTTTCCAAATATCTGCTAACTCTGCTCACTGAGAATGATATATCTGGACGAGTGACAACCGCTAAAAACATGCTTCTCTGTACGGAATATTTTTCATATATTATTTTTCTTCCTCGTTTTGGGGGCTTTGAGCTGCATTCAGAATAACATTCATTGTGGAAGTCCATTTTGTGTCTCTTATGTGGTGGTTCCACATCATCTCTCTGGGGCATAGTCTTTGATGTTGACGGTTGGTTTATGTTCTTCAAACCTGCCCAAAAGGGGAAGAATATTAGTGTAGGATATATGCTTTTATGCCTATGTAGATGAATTCATTCTCTCAACCTACTGTAAGCTGGCGATATAGCTATATCAAAGGTAAAGTATAACTTCAAAACAGCGACGTCTCAAGTATCGAAGAGACATCCTCCTTTTTTCCTTGGGGAGCCTGGGTTCATTAAAGTCCCCTTAGAATTGAAACATTTGTGCTATAGGTGTAATATAATTTATATCTTATGAACATTTTGGTATTGTTTACAATTAGAAAAGTGAAATCTTCTCACATTTGAAACTTTGTGGCCTCAGGAGCTCAAGGCTCCTTGCCCTGCCAGTATTATAGGGGGAGTCCTATAATAACGGTTGAATAAAATTTATAAACTGACAGATAAATCAAGGGATTTGTTAACAAATTTGGAATCAACTGAGAAAGGTGTAGATGTTAGGGAAAGGAATTATGAATATTTTAACTGGATTCGAGTTTGATTCGATCGGTTACCGTTTACAGTTAATTTCCCGTTTTTGCAAACAACTATACAAGGATATATTCGAACGCATTAATTATATTCGAACACATATTCGAATCCCTTTAAGGATTCCGTGCTCCGACGGAACACGGAACGGTGAATTGACGACTTTGGTTCCGTGAATGTCTTGCCGCCGAAATTCAAAATTTGTTGTGATACTTTTGGTAGCCATTTGCTAATTTTCGAGTTTATGTCTAAACTTCTCGATTTTTCGGATTAATCAAGTATGATCATCTTTTATAAGAATAGGAAATTTTTATTCTTGGCATTTGGATGCTGGTAAAACATTCAACTCACTTGTTGGATTCAATTGCTTATGGAGAACAGAATCTTACTGATTTGAATTTTGGCTTCTTGGGACAAAAGTAAACCTATAGGCCACACGACACTACAGGCGAGTTGATATTTATCAACGAGACAACTCATATATTCAGAGAATGAGCTTGATCATTCTGTCCAGACTCCAGACGTATCGTCCCGGACATCACTTCCAGTGAACCGTTTCCATCTAATATGAATTGTTTCATTTTAGGCTTTCTTTCATCTGAATACCGCTTCCTCGTGTTAGTATTGCTATAAGACTAGACATCCTTGCATGAATGCCTAATACAGTAGTAGCAGTAGTTAGTAGTTAACCGCTGTTGTACCGATCACAATTGTTGTACGGACAGAGCACTGCAGACCTAAGTTTGTAACTCTAAAACCATTCTTGTTCTGCAAGCCACCTTGAGGGAGACACACACATATAAGCTTAGTTATTAAGATAGGGACAAATAACTTATCAGAGACTAGATTTTTGATGCTTGATCTATTATCTCAACAAAGATTTATGTTCTTCAAACCTGCCCAAAAGGGGAAGAATATTAGTGTAGGATATATGCTTTTATGCCTATGTAGATGAATTCATTCTCTCGACCTACTGTAAGCTGGCGATATAGCTATAAAGGGGTGTTGGTGAGGAAACTTTTTTGCAGTTTGAGTCGAACTGCAGTTCATCGAGCAATACATGAAGTATCAATTCGAATAGTTGAAGTGATGGGTGCAGAATGTATAGTATTCCCTCAGAATATTCGGGAAAGGAATGTATTGAAAATGGCTTTCATGGAGAAATGGAGAGGACAATTTGCTGTAGAAGGAATGAGGGTTAGAGATAGAATTGTCTAGCAGTATTACCTGTTGTAATTTGTAGGAAATCGAACTGTAAACTCTACTGAACCAGGTTTTAATCATGAATATACAAACGATACATTTTATATGTATTAACAATGACATTAAAACTCATTCAATCAACAACGATTTCCAAGGAATCATAAAAACAAGATCAATCGAAATGAAGTGAACATGGATTACTTCAACACTCCCACTCTTTGTTCACTTCGAAGACGTTACCCACAGACCTTGTCGATTTGTTGAAAATTTTTCTCGTGGTAAGGGTTTGGTTAAAATATCTGCCAACTGGTTTTCTGATTGGGTGTAAACAACAGTGATATTTTTTTCGTTTGTGATGATCATTATAGCTCATCAAGTTTATAGCACTTCTATTATCAACAAAAAGTTCCGTTGGATTTGAAACGTCAACATCAATTTCTTTAAGCAACCTTCTCAACCATATTATTTCTCGTGCGGCATCCCAAGCTGCAATATATTCAGATTCTGTCGTGGATGTTGCAACACTTTTGTCGTTGAGATGTCCATGTAACTGGACAACCTGATAATAAAGTAACATAGCCAGTTGTTGAATATCTAGTATCAATGTCTCCTGCAAAATCTGCATCTGAATACGCTTTTAAATATTCGTTGCTCCCACCATTGTATAGAATTCCATAACTTTTAGTACCCTTTAGGTATCTGAAAATACGTTTGACTGCTTTCCAGTGCTGCTTTCCTGGATTTTCCAAATATCTGCTAACTCTGCTCACTGAGAATGATATATCTGGACGAGTGACAACCGCTAAAAACATGCTTCTCTGTACGGAATATTTTTCATATATTATTTTTCTTCCTCGTTTTGGGGGCTTTGAGCTGCATTCAGAATAACATTCATTGTGGAAGTCCATTTTGTGTCTCTTATGTGGTGGTTCCACATCATCTCTCTGGGGCATAGTCTTTGATGTTGACGGTTGGTTTATGTTCTTCAAACCTGCCCAAAAGGGGAAGAATATTAGTGTAGGATATATGCTTTTATGCCTATGTAGATGAATTCATTCTCTCAACCTACTGTAAGCTGGCGATATAGCTATATCAAAGGTAAAGTATAACTTCAAAACAGCGACGTCTCAAGTATCGAAGAGACATCCTCCTTTTTTCCTTGGGGAGCCTGGGTTCATTAAAGTCCCCTTAGAATTGAAACATTTGTGCTATAGGTGTAATATAATTTATATCTTATGAACATTTTGGTATTGTTTACAATTAGAAAAGTGAAATCTTCTCACATTTGAAACTTTGTGGCCTCAGGAGCTCAAGGCTCCTTGCCCTGCCAGTATTATAGGGGGAGTCCTATAATAACGGTTGAATAAAATTTATAAACTGACAGATAAATCAAGGGATTTGTTAACAAATTTGGAATCAACTGAGAAAGGTGTAGATGTTAGGGAAAGGAATTATGAATATTTTAACTGGATTCGAGTTTGATTCGATCGGTTACCGTTTACAGTTAATTTCCCGTTTTTGCAAACAACTATACAAGGATATATTCGAACGCATTAATTATATTCGAACACATATTCGAATCCCTTTAAGGATTCCGTGCTCCGACGGAACACGGAACGGTGAATTGACGACTTTGGTTCCGTGAATGTCTTGCCGCCGAAATTCAAAATTTGTTGTGATACTTTTGGTAGCCATTTGCTAATTTTCGAGTTTATGTCTAAACTTCTCGATTTTTCGGATTAATCAAGTATGATCATCTTTTATAAGAATAGGAAATTTTTATTCTTGGCATTTGGATGCTGGTAAAACATTCAACTCACTTGTTGGATTCAATTGCTTATGGAGAACAGAATCTTACTGATTTGAATTTTGGCTTCTTGGGACAAAAGTAAACCTATAGGCCACACGACACTACAGGCGAGTTGATATTTATCAACGAGACAACTCATATATTCAGAGAATGAGCTTGATCATTCTGTCCAGACTCCAGACGTATCGTCCCGGACATCACTTCCAGTGAACCGTTTCCATCTAATATGAATTGTTTCATTTTAGGCTTTCTTTCATCTGAATACCGCTTCCTCGTGTTAGTATTGCTATAAGACTAGACATCCTTGCATGAATGCCTAATACAGTAGTAGCAGTAGTTAGTAGTTAACCGCTGTTGTACCGATCACAATTGTTGTACGGACAGAGCACTGCAGACCTAAGTTTGTAACTCTAAAACCATTCTTGTTCTGCAAGCCACCTTGAGGGAGACACACACATATAAGCTTAGTTATTAAGATAGGGACAAATAACTTATCAGAGACTAGATTTTTGATGCTTGATCTATTATCTCAACAAAGATTTATGTTCTTCAAACCTGCCCAAAAGGGGAAGAATATTAGTGTAGGATATATGCTTTTATGCCTATGTAGATGAATTCATTCTCTCGACCTACTGTAAGCTGGCGATATAGCTATAAAGGGGTGTTGGTGAGGAAACTTTTTTGCAGTTTGAGTCGAACTGCAGTTCATCGAGCAATACATGAAGTATCAATTCGAATAGTTGAAGTGATGGGTGCAGAATGTATAGTATTCCCTCAGAATATTCGGGAAAGGAATGTATTGAAAATGGCTTTCATGGAGAAATGGAGAGGACAATTTGCTGTAGAAGGAATGAGGGTTAGAGATAGAATTGTCTAGCAGTATTACCTGTTGTAATTTGTAGGAAATCGAACTGTAAACTCTACTGAACCAGGTTTTAATCATGAATATACAAACGATACATTTTATATGTATTAACAATGACATTAAAACTCATTCAATCAACAACGATTTCCAAGGAATCATAAAAACAAGATCAATCGAAATGAAGTGAACATGGATTACTTCAACACTCCCACTCTTTGTTCACTTCGAAGACGTTACCCACAGACCTTGTCGATTTGTTGAAAATTTTTCTCGTGGTAAGGGTTTGGTTAAAATATCTGCCAACTGGTTTTCTGATTGGGTGTAAACAACAGTGATATTTTTTTCGTTTGTGATGATCATTATAGCTCATCAAGTTTATAGCACTTCTATTATCAACAAAAAGTTCCGTTGGATTTGAAACGTCAACATCAATTTCTTTAAGCAACCTTCTCAACCATATTATTTCTCGTGCGGCATCCCAAGCTGCAATATATTCAGATTCTGTCGTGGATGTTGCAACACTTTTGTCGTTGAGATGTCCATGTAACTGGACAACCTGATAATAAAGTAACATAGCCAGTTGTTGAATATCTAGTATCAATGTCTCCTGCAAAATCTGCATCTGAATACGCTTTTAAATATTCGTTGCTCCCACCATTGTATAGAATTCCATAACTTTTAGTACCCTTTAGGTATCTGAAAATACGTTTGACTGCTTTCCAGTGCTGCTTTCCTGGATTTTCCAAATATCTGCTAACTCTGCTCACTGAGAATGATATATCTGGACGAGTGACAACCGCTAAAAACATGCTTCTCTGTACGGAATATTTTTCATATATTATTTTTCTTCCTCGTTTTGGGGGCTTTGAGCTGCATTCAGAATAACATTCATTGTGGAAGTCCATTTTGTGTCTCTTATGTGGTGGTTCCACATCATCTCTCTGGGGCATAGTCTTTGATGTTGACGGTTGGTTTATGTTCTTCAAACCTGCCCAAAAGGGGAAGAATATTAGTGTAGGATATATGCTTTTATGCCTATGTAGATGAATTCATTCTCTCAACCTACTGTAAGCTGGCGATATAGCTATATCAAAGGTAAAGTATAACTTCAAAACAGCGACGTCTCAAGTATCGAAGAGACATCCTCCTTTTTTCCTTGGGGAGCCTGGGTTCATTAAAGTCCCTTAGAATTGAAACATTTGTGCTATAGGTGTAATATAATTTATATCTTATGAACATTTTGGTATTGTTTACAATTAGAAAAGTGAAATCTTCTCACATTTGAAACTTTGTGGCCTCAGGAGCTCAAGGCTCCTTGCCCTGCCAGTATTATAGGGGGAGTCCTATAATAACGGTTGAATAAAATTTATAAACTGACAGATAAATCAAGGGATTTGTTAACAAATTTGGAATCAACTGAGAAAGGTGTAGATGTTAGGGAAAGGAATTATGAATATTTTAACTGGATTCGAGTTTGATTCGATCGGTTACCGTTTACAGTTAATTTCCCGTTTTTGCAAACAACTATACAAGGATATATTCGAACGCATTAATTATATTCGAACACATATTCGAATCCCTTTAAGGATTCCGTGCTCCGACGGAACACGGAACGGTGAATTGACGACTTTGGTTCCGTGAATGTCTTGCCGCCGAAATTCAAAATTTGTTGTGATACTTTTGGTAGCCATTTGCTAATTTTCGAGTTTATGTCTAAACTTCTCGATTTTTCGGATTAATCAAGTATGATCATCTTTTATAAGAATAGGAAATTTTTATTCTTGGCATTTGGATGCTGGTAAAACATTCAACTCACTTGTTGGATTCAATTGCTTATGGAGAACAGAATCTTACTGATTTGAATTTTGGCTTCTTGGGACAAAAGTAAACCTATAGGCCACACGACACTACAGGCGAGTTGATATTTATCAACGAGACAACTCATATATTCAGAGAATGAGCTTGATCATTCTGTCCAGACTCCAGACGTATCGTCCCGGACATCACTTCCAGTGAACCGTTTCCATCTAATATGAATTGTTTCATTTTAGGCTTTCTTTCATCTGAATACCGCTTCCTCGTGTTAGTATTGCTATAAGACTAGACATCCTTGCATGAATGCCTAATACAGTAGTAGCAGTAGTTAGTAGTTAACCGCTGTTGTACCGATCACAATTGTTGTACGGACAGAGCACTGCAGACCTAAGTTTGTAACTCTAAAACCATTCTTGTTCTGCAAGCCACCTTGAGGGAGACACACACATATAAGCTTAGTTATTAAGATAGGGACAAATAACTTATCAGAGACTAGATTTTTGATGCTTGATCTATTATCTCAACAAAGATTTATGTTCTTCAAACCTGCCCAAAAGGGGAAGAATATTAGTGTAGGATATATGCTTTTATGCCTATGTAGATGAATTCATTCTCTCGACCTACTGTAAGCTGGCGATATAGCTATAAAGGGGTGTTGGTGAGGAAACTTTTTTGCAGTTTGAGTCGAACTGCAGTTCATCGAGCAATACATGAAGTATCAATTCGAATAGTTGAAGTGATGGGTGCAGAATGTATAGTATTCCCTCAGAATATTCGGGAAAGGAATGTATTGAAAATGGCTTTCATGGAGAAATGGAGAGGACAATTTGCTGTAGAAGGAATGAGGGTTAGAGATAGAATTGTCTAGCAGTATTACCTGTTGTAATTTGTAGGAAATCGAACTGTAAACTCTACTGAACCAGGTTTTAATCATGAATATACAAACGATACATTTTATATGTATTAACAATGACATTAAAACTCATTCAATCAACAACGATTTCCAAGGAATCATAAAAACAAGATCAATCGAAATGAAGTGAACATGGATTACTTCAACACTCCCACTCTTTGTTCACTTCGAAGACGTTACCCACAGACCTTGTCGATTTGTTGAAAATTTTTCTCGTGGTAAGGGTTTGGTTAAAATATCTGCCAACTGGTTTTCTGATTGGGTGTAAACAACAGTGATATTTTTTTCGTTTGTGATGATCATTATAGCTCATCAAGTTTATAGCACTTCTATTATCAACAAAAAGTTCCGTTGGATTTGAAACGTCAACATCAATTTCTTTAAGCAACCTTCTCAACCATATTATTTCTCGTGCGGCATCCCAAGCTGCAATATATTCAGATTCTGTCGTGGATGTTGCAACACTTTTGTCGTTGAGATGTCCATGTAACTGGACAACCTGATAATAAAGTAACATAGCCAGTTGTTGAATATCTAGTATCAATGTCTCCTGCAAAATCTGCATCTGAATACGCTTTTAAATATTCGTTGCTCCCACCATTGTATAGAATTCCATAACTTTTAGTACCCTTTAGGTATCTGAAAATACGTTTGACTGCTTTCCAGTGCTGCTTTCCTGGATTTTCCAAATATCTGCTAACTCTGCTCACTGAGAATGATATATCTGGACGAGTGACAACCGCTAAAAACATGCTTCTCTGTACGGAATATTTTTCATATATTATTTTTCTTCCTCGTTTTGGGGGCTTTGAGCTGCATTCAGAATAACATTCATTGTGGAAGTCCATTTTGTGTCTCTTATGTGGTGGTTCCACATCATCTCTCTGGGGCATAGTCTTTGATGTTGACGGTTGGTTTATGTTCTTCAAACCTGCCCAAAAGGGGAAGAATATTAGTGTAGGATATATGCTTTTATGCCTATGTAGATGAATTCATTCTCTCAACCTACTGTAAGCTGGCGATATAGCTATATCAAAGGTAAAGTATAACTTCAAAACAGCGACGTCTCAAGTATCGAAGAGACATCCTCCTTTTTTCCTTGGGGAGCCTGGGTTCATTAAAGTCCCCTTAGAATTGAAACATTTGTGCTATAGGTGTAATATAATTTATATCTTATGAACATTTTGGTATTGTTTACAATTAGAAAAGTGAAATCTTCTCACATTTGAAACTTTGTGGCCTCAGGAGCTCAAGGCTCCTTGCCCTGCCAGTATTATAGGGGGAGTCCTATAATAACGGTTGAATAAAATTTATAAACTGACAGATAAATCAAGGGATTTGTTAACAAATTTGGAATCAACTGAGAAAGGTGTAGATGTTAGGGAAAGGAATTATGAATATTTTAACTGGATTCGAGTTTGATTCGATCGGTTACCGTTTACAGTTAATTTCCCGTTTTTGCAAACAACTATACAAGGATATATTCGAACGCATTAATTATATTCGAACACATATTCGAATCCCTTTAAGGATTCCGTGCTCCGACGGAACACGGAACGGTGAATTGACGACTTTGGTTCCGTGAATGTCTTGCCGCCGAAATTCAAAATTTGTTGTGATACTTTTGGTAGCCATTTGCTAATTTTCGAGTTTATGTCTAAACTTCTCGATTTTTCGGATTAATCAAGTATGATCATCTTTTATAAGAATAGGAAATTTTTATTCTTGGCATTTGGATGCTGGTAAAACATTCAACTCACTTGTTGGATTCAATTGCTTATGGAGAACAGAATCTTACTGATTTGAATTTTGGCTTCTTGGGACAAAAGTAAACCTATAGGCCACACGACACTACAGGCGAGTTGATATTTATCAACGAGACAACTCATATATTCAGAGAATGAGCTTGATCATTCTGTCCAGACTCCAGACGTATCGTCCCGGACATCACTTCCAGTGAACCGTTTCCATCTAATATGAATTGTTTCATTTTAGGCTTTCTTTCATCTGAATACCGCTTCCTCGTGTTAGTATTGCTATAAGACTAGACATCCTTGCATGAATGCCTAATACAGTAGTAGCAGTAGTTAGTAGTTAACCGCTGTTGTACCGATCACAATTGTTGTACGGACAGAGCACTGCAGACCTAAGTTTGTAACTCTAAAACCATTCTTGTTCTGCAAGCCACCTTGAGGGAGACACACACATATAAGCTTAGTTATTAAGATAGGGACAAATAACTTATCAGAGACTAGATTTTTGATGCTTGATCTATTATCTCAACAAAGATTTATGTTCTTCAAACCTGCCCAAAAGGGGAAGAATATTAGTGTAGGATATATGCTTTTATGCCTATGTAGATGAATTCATTCTCTCGACCTACTGTAAGCTGGCGATATAGCTATAAAGGGGTGTTGGTGAGGAAACTTTTTTGCAGTTTGAGTCGAACTGCAGTTCATCGAGCAATACATGAAGTATCAATTCGAATAGTTGAAGTGATGGGTGCAGAATGTATAGTATTCCCTCAGAATATTCGGGAAAGGAATGTATTGAAAATGGCTTTCATGGAGAAATGGAGAGGACAATTTGCTGTAGAAGGAATGAGGGTTAGAGATAGAATTGTCTAGCAGTATTACCTGTTGTAATTTGTAGGAAATCGAACTGTAAACTCTACTGAACCAGGTTTTAATCATGAATATACAAACGATACATTTTATATGTATTAACAATGACATTAAAACTCATTCAATCAACAACGATTTCCAAGGAATCATAAAAACAAGATCAATCGAAATGAAGTGAACATGGATTACTTCAACACTCCCACTCTTTGTTCACTTCGAAGACGTTACCCACAGACCTTGTCGATTTGTTGAAAATTTTTCTCGTGGTAAGGGTTTGGTTAAAATATCTGCCAACTGGTTTTCTGATTGGGTGTAAACAACAGTGATATTTTTTTCGTTTGTGATGATCATTATAGCTCATCAAGTTTATAGCACTTCTATTATCAACAAAAAGTTCCGTTGGATTTGAAACGTCAACATCAATTTCTTTAAGCAACCTTCTCAACCATATTATTTCTCGTGCGGCATCCCAAGCTGCAATATATTCAGATTCTGTCGTGGATGTTGCAACACTTTTGTCGTTGAGATGTCCATGTAACTGGACAACCTGATAATAAAGTAACATAGCCAGTTGTTGAATATCTAGTATCAATGTCTCCTGCAAAATCTGCATCTGAATACGCTTTTAAATATTCGTTGCTCCCACCATTGTATAGAATTCCATAACTTTTAGTACCCTTTAGGTATCTGAAAATACGTTTGACTGCTTTCCAGTGCTGCTTTCCTGGATTTTCCAAATATCTGCTAACTCTGCTCACTGAGAATGATATATCTGGACGAGTGACAACCGCTAAAAACATGCTTCTCTGTACGGAATATTTTTCATATATTATTTTTCTTCCTCGTTTTGGGGGCTTTGAGCTGCATTCAGAATAACATTCATTGTGGAAGTCCATTTTGTGTCTCTTATGTGGTGGTTCCACATCATCTCTCTGGGGCATAGTCTTTGATGTTGACGGTTGGTTTATGTTCTTCAAACCTGCCCAAAAGGGGAAGAATATTAGTGTAGGATATATGCTTTTATGCCTATGTAGATGAATTCATTCTCTCAACCTACTGTAAGCTGGCGATATAGCTATATCAAAGGTAAAGTATAACTTCAAAACAGCGACGTCTCAAGTATCGAAGAGACATCCTCCTTTTTTCCTTGGGGAGCCTGGGTTCATTAAAGTCCCCTTAGAATTGAAACATTTGTGCTATAGGTGTAATATAATTTATATCTTATGAACATTTTGGTATTGTTTACAATTAGAAAAGTGAAATCTTCTCACATTTGAAACTTTGTGGCCTCAGGAGCTCAAGGCTCCTTGCCCTGCCAGTATTATAGGGGGAGTCCTATAATAACGGTTGAATAAAATTTATAAACTGACAGATAAATCAAGGGATTTGTTAACAAATTTGGAATCAACTGAGAAAGGTGTAGATGTTAGGGAAAGGAATTATGAATATTTTAACTGGATTCGAGTTTGATTCGATCGGTTACCGTTTACAGTTAATTTCCCGTTTTTGCAAACAACTATACAAGGATATATTCGAACGCATTAATTATATTCGAACACATATTCGAATCCCTTTAAGGATTCCGTGCTCCGACGGAACACGGAACGGTGAATTGACGACTTTGGTTCCGTGAATGTCTTGCCGCCGAAATTCAAAATTTGTTGTGATACTTTTGGTAGCCATTTGCTAATTTTCGAGTTTATGTCTAAACTTCTCGATTTTTCGGATTAATCAAGTATGATCATCTTTTATAAGAATAGGAAATTTTTATTCTTGGCATTTGGATGCTGGTAAAACATTCAACTCACTTGTTGGATTCAATTGCTTATGGAGAACAGAATCTTACTGATTTGAATTTTGGCTTCTTGGGACAAAAGTAAACCTATAGGCCACACGACACTACAGGCGAGTTGATATTTATCAACGAGACAACTCATATATTCAGAGAATGAGCTTGATCATTCTGTCCAGACTCCAGACGTATCGTCCCGGACATCACTTCCAGTGAACCGTTTCCATCTAATATGAATTGTTTCATTTTAGGCTTTCTTTCATCTGAATACCGCTTCCTCGTGTTAGTATTGCTATAAGACTAGACATCCTTGCATGAATGCCTAATACAGTAGTAGCAGTAGTTAGTAGTTAACCGCTGTTGTACCGATCACAATTGTTGTACGGACAGAGCACTGCAGACCTAAGTTTGTAACTCTAAAACCATTCTTGTTCTGCAAGCCACCTTGAGGGAGACACACACATATAAGCTTAGTTATTAAGATAGGGACAAATAACTTATCAGAGACTAGATTTTTGATGCTTGATCTATTATCTCAACAAAGATTTATGTTCTTCAAACCTGCCCAAAAGGGGAAGAATATTAGTGTAGGATATATGCTTTTATGCCTATGTAGATGAATTCATTCTCTCGACCTACTGTAAGCTGGCGATATAGCTATAAAGGGGTGTTGGTGAGGAAACTTTTTTGCAGTTTGAGTCGAACTGCAGTTCATCGAGCAATACATGAAGTATCAATTCGAATAGTTGAAGTGATGGGTGCAGAATGTATAGTATTCCCTCAGAATATTCGGGAAAGGAATGTATTGAAAATGGCTTTCATGGAGAAATGGAGAGGACAATTTGCTGTAGAAGGAATGAGGGTTAGAGATAGAATTGTCTAGCAGTATTACCTGTTGTAATTTGTAGGAAATCGAACTGTAAACTCTACTGAACCAGGTTTTAATCATGAATATACAAACGATACATTTTATATGTATTAACAATGACATTAAAACTCATTCAATCAACAACGATTTCCAAGGAATCATAAAAACAAGATCAATCGAAATGAAGTGAACATGGATTACTTCAACACTCCCACTCTTTGTTCACTTCGAAGACGTTACCCACAGACCTTGTCGATTTGTTGAAAATTTTTCTCGTGGTAAGGGTTTGGTTAAAATATCTGCCAACTGGTTTTCTGATTGGGTGTAAACAACAGTGATATTTTTTTCGTTTGTGATGATCATTATAGCTCATCAAGTTTATAGCACTTCTATTATCAACAAAAAGTTCCGTTGGATTTGAAACGTCAACATCAATTTCTTTAAGCAACCTTCTCAACCATATTATTTCTCGTGCGGCATCCCAAGCTGCAATATATTCAGATTCTGTCGTGGATGTTGCAACACTTTTGTCGTTGAGATGTCCATGTAACTGGACAACCTGATAATAAAGTAACATAGCCAGTTGTTGAATATCTAGTATCAATGTCTCCTGCAAAATCTGCATCTGAATACGCTTTTAAATATTCGTTGCTCCCACCATTGTATAGAATTCCATAACTTTTAGTACCCTTTAGGTATCTGAAAATACGTTTGACTGCTTTCCAGTGCTGCTTTCCTGGATTTTCCAAATATCTGCTAACTCTGCTCACTGAGAATGATATATCTGGACGAGTGACAACCGCTAAAAACATGCTTCTCTGTACGGAATATTTTTCATATATTATTTTTCTTCCTCGTTTTGGGGCTTTGAGCTGCATTCAGAATAACATTCATTGTGGAAGTCCATTTTGTGTCTCTTATGTGGTGGTTCCACATCATCTCTCTGGGGCATAGTCTTTGATGTTGACGGTTGGTTTATGTTCTTCAAACCTGCCCAAAAGGGGAAGAATATTAGTGTAGGATATATGCTTTTATGCCTATGTAGATGAATTCATTCTCTCAACCTACTGTAAGCTGGCGATATAGCTATATCAAAGGTAAAGTATAACTTCAAAACAGCGACGTCTCAAGTATCGAAGAGACATCCTCCTTTTTTCCTTGGGGAGCCTGGGTTCATTAAAGTCCCCTTAGAATTGAAACATTTGTGCTATAGGTGTAATATAATTTATATCTTATGAACATTTTGGTATTGTTTACAATTAGAAAAGTGAAATCTTCTCACATTTGAAACTTTGTGGCCTCAGGAGCTCAAGGCTCCTTGCCCTGCCAGTATTATAGGGGGAGTCCTATAATAACGGTTGAATAAAATTTATAAACTGACAGATAAATCAAGGGATTTGTTAACAAATTTGGAATCAACTGAGAAAGGTGTAGATGTTAGGGAAAGGAATTATGAATATTTTAACTGGATTCGAGTTTGATTCGATCGGTTACCGTTTACAGTTAATTTCCCGTTTTTGCAAACAACTATACAAGGATATATTCGAACGCATTAATTATATTCGAACACATATTCGAATCCCTTTAAGGATTCCGTGCTCCGACGGAACACGGAACGGTGAATTGACGACTTTGGTTCCGTGAATGTCTTGCCGCCGAAATTCAAAATTTGTTGTGATACTTTTGGTAGCCATTTGCTAATTTTCGAGTTTATGTCTAAACTTCTCGATTTTTCGGATTAATCAAGTATGATCATCTTTTATAAGAATAGGAAATTTTTATTCTTGGCATTTGGATGCTGGTAAAACATTCAACTCACTTGTTGGATTCAATTGCTTATGGAGAACAGAATCTTACTGATTTGAATTTTGGCTTCTTGGGACAAAAGTAAACCTATAGGCCACACGACACTACAGGCGAGTTGATATTTATCAACGAGACAACTCATATATTCAGAGAATGAGCTTGATCATTCTGTCCAGACTCCAGACGTATCGTCCCGGACATCACTTCCAGTGAACCGTTTCCATCTAATATGAATTGTTTCATTTTAGGCTTTCTTTCATCTGAATACCGCTTCCTCGTGTTAGTATTGCTATAAGACTAGACATCCTTGCATGAATGCCTAATACAGTAGTAGCAGTAGTTAGTAGTTAACCGCTGTTGTACCGATCACAATTGTTGTACGGACAGAGCACTGCAGACCTAAGTTTGTAACTCTAAAACCATTCTTGTTCTGCAAGCCACCTTGAGGGAGACACACACATATAAGCTTAGTTATTAAGATAGGGACAAATAACTTATCAGAGACTAGATTTTTGATGCTTGATCTATTATCTCAACAAAGATTTATGTTCTTCAAACCTGCCCAAAAGGGGAAGAATATTAGTGTAGGATATATGCTTTTATGCCTATGTAGATGAATTCATTCTCTCGACCTACTGTAAGCTGGCGATATAGCTATAAAGGGGTGTTGGTGAGGAAACTTTTTTGCAGTTTGAGTCGAACTGCAGTTCATCGAGCAATACATGAAGTATCAATTCGAATAGTTGAAGTGATGGGTGCAGAATGTATAGTATTCCCTCAGAATATTCGGGAAAGGAATGTATTGAAAATGGCTTTCATGGAGAAATGGAGAGGACAATTTGCTGTAGAAGGAATGAGGGTTAGAGATAGAATTGTCTAGCAGTATTACCTGTTGTAATTTGTAGGAAATCGAACTGTAAACTCTACTGAACCAGGTTTTAATCATGAATATACAAACGATACATTTTATATGTATTAACAATGACATTAAAACTCATTCAATCAACAACGATTTCCAAGGAATCATAAAAACAAGATCAATCGAAATGAAGTGAACATGGATTACTTCAACACTCCCACTCTTTGTTCACTTCGAAGACGTTACCCACAGACCTTGTCGATTTGTTGAAAATTTTTCTCGTGGTAAGGGTTTGGTTAAAATATCTGCCAACTGGTTTTCTGATTGGGTGTAAACAACAGTGATATTTTTTTCGTTTGTGATGATCATTATAGCTCATCAAGTTTATAGCACTTCTATTATCAACAAAAAGTTCCGTTGGATTTGAAACGTCAACATCAATTTCTTTAAGCAACCTTCTCAACCATATTATTTCTCGTGCGGCATCCCAAGCTGCAATATATTCAGATTCTGTCGTGGATGTTGCAACACTTTTGTCGTTGAGATGTCCATGTAACTGGACAACCTGATAATAAAGTAACATAGCCAGTTGTTGAATATCTAGTATCAATGTCTCCTGCAAAATCTGCATCTGAATACGCTTTTAAATATTCGTTGCTCCCACCATTGTATAGAATTCCATAACTTTTAGTACCCTTTAGGTATCTGAAAATACGTTTGACTGCTTTCCAGTGCTGCTTTCCTGGATTTTCCAAATATCTGCTAACTCTGCTCACTGAGAATGATATATCTGGACGAGTGACAACCGCTAAAAACATGCTTCTCTGTACGGAATATTTTTCATATATTATTTTTCTTCCTCGTTTTGGGGGCTTTGAGCTGCATTCAGAATAACATTCATTGTGGAAGTCCATTTTGTGTCTCTTATGTGGTGGTTCCACATCATCTCTCTGGGGCATAGTCTTTGATGTTGACGGTTGGTTTATGTTCTTCAAACCTGCCCAAAAGGGGAAGAATATTAGTGTAGGATATATGCTTTTATGCCTATGTAGATGAATTCATTCTCTCAACCTACTGTAAGCTGGCGATATAGCTATATCAAAGGTAAAGTATAACTTCAAAACAGCGACGTCTCAAGTATCGAAGAGACATCCTCCTTTTTTCCTTGGGGAGCCTGGGTTCATTAAAGTCCCCTTAGAATTGAAACATTTGTGCTATAGGTGTAATATAATTTATATCTTATGAACATTTTGGTATTGTTTACAATTAGAAAAGTGAAATCTTCTCACATTTGAAACTTTGTGGCCTCAGGAGCTCAAGGCTCCTTGCCCTGCCAGTATTATAGGGGGAGTCCTATAATAACGGTTGAATAAAATTTATAAACTGACAGATAAATCAAGGGATTTGTTAACAAATTTGGAATCAACTGAGAAAGGTGTAGATGTTAGGGAAAGGAATTATGAATATTTTAACTGGATTCGAGTTTGATTCGATCGGTTACCGTTTACAGTTAATTTCCCGTTTTTGCAAACAACTATACAAGGATATATTCGAACGCATTAATTATATTCGAACACATATTCGAATCCCTTTAAGGATTCCGTGCTCCGACGGAACACGGAACGGTGAATTGACGACTTTGGTTCCGTGAATGTCTTGCCGCCGAAATTCAAAATTTGTTGTGATACTTTTGGTAGCCATTTGCTAATTTTCGAGTTTATGTCTAAACTTCTCGATTTTTCGGATTAATCAAGTATGATCATCTTTTATAAGAATAGGAAATTTTTATTCTTGGCATTTGGATGCTGGTAAAACATTCAACTCACTTGTTGGATTCAATTGCTTATGGAGAACAGAATCTTACTGATTTGAATTTTGGCTTCTTGGGACAAAAGTAAACCTATAGGCCACACGACACTACAGGCGAGTTGATATTTATCAACGAGACAACTCATATATTCAGAGAATGAGCTTGATCATTCTGTCCAGACTCCAGACGTATCGTCCCGGACATCACTTCCAGTGAACCGTTTCCATCTAATATGAATTGTTTCATTTTAGGCTTTCTTTCATCTGAATACCGCTTCCTCGTGTTAGTATTGCTATAAGACTAGACATCCTTGCATGAATGCCTAATACAGTAGTAGCAGTAGTTAGTAGTTAACCGCTGTTGTACCGATCACAATTGTTGTACGGACAGAGCACTGCAGACCTAAGTTTGTAACTCTAAAACCATTCTTGTTCTGCAAGCCACCTTGAGGGAGACACACACATATAAGCTTAGTTATTAAGATAGGGACAAATAACTTATCAGAGACTAGATTTTTGATGCTTGATCTATTATCTCAACAAAGATTTATGTTCTTCAAACCTGCCCAAAAGGGGAAGAATATTAGTGTAGGATATATGCTTTTATGCCTATGTAGATGAATTCATTCTCTCGACCTACTGTAAGCTGGCGATATAGCTATAAAGGGGTGTTGGTGAGGAAACTTTTTTGCAGTTTGAGTCGAACTGCAGTTCATCGAGCAATACATGAAGTATCAATTCGAATAGTTGAAGTGATGGGTGCAGAATGTATAGTATTCCCTCAGAATATTCGGGAAAGGAATGTATTGAAAATGGCTTTCATGGAGAAATGGAGAGGACAATTTGCTGTAGAAGGAATGAGGGTTAGAGATAGAATTGTCTAGCAGTATTACCTGTTGTAATTTGTAGGAAATCGAACTGTAAACTCTACTGAACCAGGTTTTAATCATGAATATACAAACGATACATTTTATATGTATTAACAATGACATTAAAACTCATTCAATCAACAACGATTTCCAAGGAATCATAAAAACAAGATCAATCGAAATGAAGTGAACATGGATTACTTCAACACTCCCACTCTTTGTTCACTTCGAAGACGTTACCCACAGACCTTGTCGATTTGTTGAAAATTTTTCTCGTGGTAAGGGTTTGGTTAAAATATCTGCCAACTGGTTTTCTGATTGGGTGTAAACAACAGTGATATTTTTTTCGTTTGTGATGATCATTATAGCTCATCAAGTTTATAGCACTTCTATTATCAACAAAAAGTTCCGTTGGATTTGAAACGTCAACATCAATTTCTTTAAGCAACCTTCTCAACCATATTATTTCTCGTGCGGCATCCCAAGCTGCAATATATTCAGATTCTGTCGTGGATGTTGCAACACTTTTGTCGTTGAGATGTCCATGTAACTGGACAACCTGATAATAAAGTAACATAGCCAGTTGTTGAATATCTAGTATCAATGTCTCCTGCAAAATCTGCATCTGAATACGCTTTTAAATATTCGTTGCTCCCACCATTGTATAGAATTCCATAACTTTTAGTACCCTTTAGGTATCTGAAAATACGTTTGACTGCTTTCCAGTGCTGCTTTCCTGGATTTTCCAAATATCTGCTAACTCTGCTCACTGAGAATGATATATCTGGACGAGTGACAACCGCTAAAAACATGCTTCTCTGTACGGAATATTTTTCATATATTATTTTTCTTCCTCGTTTTGGGGGCTTTGAGCTGCATTCAGAATAACATTCATTGTGGAAGTCCATTTTGTGTCTCTTATGTGGTGGTTCCACATCATCTCTCTGGGGCATAGTCTTTGATGTTGACGGTTGGTTTATGTTCTTCAAACCTGCCCAAAAGGGGAAGAATATTAGTGTAGGATATATGCTTTTATGCCTATGTAGATGAATTCATTCTCTCAACCTACTGTAAGCTGGCGATATAGCTATATCAAAGGTAAAGTATAACTTCAAAACAGCGACGTCTCAAGTATCGAAGAGACATCCTCCTTTTTTCCTTGGGGAGCCTGGGTTCATTAAAGTCCCCTTAGAATTGAAACATTTGTGCTATAGGTGTAATATAATTTATATCTTATGAACATTTTGGTATTGTTTACAATTAGAAAAGTGAAATCTTCTCACATTTGAAACTTTGTGGCCTCAGGAGCTCAAGGCTCCTTGCCCTGCCAGTATTATAGGGGGAGTCCTATAATAACGGTTGAATAAAATTTATAAACTGACAGATAAATCAAGGGATTTGTTAACAAATTTGGAATCAACTGAGAAAGGTGTAGATGTTAGGGAAAGGAATTATGAATATTTTAACTGGATTCGAGTTTGATTCGATCGGTTACCGTTTACAGTTAATTTCCCGTTTTTGCAAACAACTATACAAGGATATATTCGAACGCATTAATTATATTCGAACACATATTCGAATCCCTTTAAGGATTCCGTGCTCCGACGGAACACGGAACGGTGAATTGACGACTTTGGTTCCGTGAATGTCTTGCCGCCGAAATTCAAAATTTGTTGTGATACTTTTGGTAGCCATTTGCTAATTTTCGAGTTTATGTCTAAACTTCTCGATTTTTCGGATTAATCAAGTATGATCATCTTTTATAAGAATAGGAAATTTTTATTCTTGGCATTTGGATGCTGGTAAAACATTCAACTCACTTGTTGGATTCAATTGCTTATGGAGAACAGAATCTTACTGATTTGAATTTTGGCTTCTTGGGACAAAAGTAAACCTATAGGCCACACGACACTACAGGCGAGTTGATATTTATCAACGAGACAACTCATATATTCAGAGAATGAGCTTGATCATTCTGTCCAGACTCCAGACGTATCGTCCCGGACATCACTTCCAGTGAACCGTTTCCATCTAATATGAATTGTTTCATTTTAGGCTTTCTTTCATCTGAATACCGCTTCCTCGTGTTAGTATTGCTATAAGACTAGACATCCTTGCATGAATGCCTAATACAGTAGTAGCAGTAGTTAGTAGTTAACCGCTGTTGTACCGATCACAATTGTTGTACGGACAGAGCACTGCAGACCTAAGTTTGTAACTCTAAAACCATTCTTGTTCTGCAAGCCACCTTGAGGGAGACACACACATATAAGCTTAGTTATTAAGATAGGGACAAATAACTTATCAGAGACTAGATTTTTGATGCTTGATCTATTATCTCAACAAAGATTTATGTTCTTCAAACCTGCCCAAAAGGGGAAGAATATTAGTGTAGGATATATGCTTTTATGCCTATGTAGATGAATTCATTCTCTCGACCTACTGTAAGCTGGCGATATAGCTATAAAGGGGTGTTGGTGAGGAAACTTTTTTGCAGTTTGAGTCGAACTGCAGTTCATCGAGCAATACATGAAGTATCAATTCGAATAGTTGAAGTGATGGGTGCAGAATGTATAGTATTCCCTCAGAATATTCGGGAAAGGAATGTATTGAAAATGGCTTTCATGGAGAAATGGAGAGGACAATTTGCTGTAGAAGGAATGAGGGTTAGAGATAGAATTGTCTAGCAGTATTACCTGTTGTAATTTGTAGGAAATCGAACTGTAAACTCTACTGAACCAGGTTTTAATCATGAATATACAAACGATACATTTTATATGTATTAACAATGACATTAAAACTCATTCAATCAACAACGATTTCCAAGGAATCATAAAAACAAGATCAATCGAAATGAAGTGAACATGGATTACTTCAACACTCCCACTCTTTGTTCACTTCGAAGACGTTACCCACAGACCTTGTCGATTTGTTGAAAATTTTTCTCGTGGTAAGGGTTTGGTTAAAATATCTGCCAACTGGTTTTCTGATTGGGTGTAAACAACAGTGATATTTTTTTCGTTTGTGATGATCATTATAGCTCATCAAGTTTATAGCACTTCTATTATCAACAAAAAGTTCCGTTGGATTTGAAACGTCAACATCAATTTCTTTAAGCAACCTTCTCAACCATATTATTTCTCGTGCGGCATCCCAAGCTGCAATATATTCAGATTCTGTCGTGGATGTTGCAACACTTTTGTCGTTGAGATGTCCATGTAACTGGACAACCTGATAATAAAGTAACATAGCCAGTTGTTGAATATCTAGTATCAATGTCTCCTGCAAAATCTGCATCTGAATACGCTTTTAAATATTCGTTGCTCCCACCATTGTATAGAATTCCATAACTTTTAGTACCCTTTAGGTATCTGAAAATACGTTTGACTGCTTTCCAGTGCTGCTTTCCTGGATTTTCCAAATATCTGCTAACTCTGCTCACTGAGAATGATATATCTGGACGAGTGACAACCGCTAAAAACATGCTTCTCTGTACGGAATATTTTTCATATATTATTTTTCTTCCTCGTTTTGGGGGCTTTGAGCTGCATTCAGAATAACATTCATTGTGGAAGTCCATTTTGTGTCTCTTATGTGGTGGTTCCACATCATCTCTCTGGGGCATAGTCTTTGATGTTGACGGTTGGTTTATGTTCTTCAAACCTGCCCAAAAGGGGAAGAATATTAGTGTAGGATATATGCTTTTATGCCTATGTAGATGAATTCATTCTCTCAACCTACTGTAAGCTGGCGATATAGCTATATCAAAGGTAAAGTATAACTTCAAAACAGCGACGTCTCAAGTATCGAAGAGACATCCTCCTTTTTTCCTTGGGGAGCCTGGGTTCATTAAAGTCCCCTTAGAATTGAAACATTTGTGCTATAGGTGTAATATAATTTATATCTTATGAACATTTTGGTATTGTTTACAATTAGAAAAGTGAAATCTTCTCACATTTGAAACTTTGTGGCCTCAGGAGCTCAAGGCTCCCTGCCCTGCCAGTATTATAGGGGGAGTCCTATAATAACGGTTGAATAAAATTTATAAACTGACAGATAAATCAAGGGATTTGTTAACAAATTTGGAATCAACTGAGAAAGGTGTAGATGTTAGGGAAAGGAATTATGAATATTTTAACTGGATTCGAGTTTGATTCGATCGGTTACCGTTTACAGTTAATTTCCCGTTTTTGCAAACAACTATACAAGGATATATTCGAACGCATTAATTATATTCGAACACATATTCGAATCCCTTTAAGGATTCCGTGCTCCGACGGAACACGGAACGGTGAATTGACGACTTTGGTTCCGTGAATGTCTTGCCGCCGAAATTCAAAATTTGTTGTGATACTTTTGGTAGCCATTTGCTAATTTTCGAGTTTATGTCTAAACTTCTCGATTTTTCGGATTAATCAAGTATGATCATCTTTTATAAGAATAGGAAATTTTTATTCTTGGCATTTGGATGCTGGTAAAACATTCAACTCACTTGTTGGATTCAATTGCTTATGGAGAACAGAATCTTACTGATTTGAATTTTGGCTTCTTGGGACAAAAGTAAACCTATAGGCCACACGACACTACAGGCGAGTTGATATTTATCAACGAGACAACTCATATATTCAGAGAATGAGCTTGATCATTCTGTCCAGACTCCAGACGTATCGTCCCGGACATCACTTCCAGTGAACCGTTTCCATCTAATATGAATTGTTTCATTTTAGGCTTTCTTTCATCTGAATACCGCTTCCTCGTGTTAGTATTGCTATAAGACTAGACATCCTTGCATGAATGCCTAATACAGTAGTAGCAGTAGTTAGTAGTTAACCGCTGTTGTACCGATCACAATTGTTGTACGGACAGAGCACTGCAGACCTAAGTTTGTAACTCTAAAACCATTCTTGTTCTGCAAGCCACCTTGAGGGAGACACACACATATAAGCTTAGTTATTAAGATAGGGACAAATAACTTATCAGAGACTAGATTTTTGATGCTTGATCTATTATCTCAACAAAGATTTATGTTCTTCAAACCTGCCCAAAAGGGGAAGAATATTAGTGTAGGATATATGCTTTTATGCCTATGTAGATGAATTCATTCTCTCGACCTACTGTAAGCTGGCGATATAGCTATAAAGGGGTGTTGGTGAGGAAACTTTTTTGCAGTTTGAGTCGAACTGCAGTTCATCGAGCAATACATGAAGTATCAATTCGAATAGTTGAAGTGATGGGTGCAGAATGTATAGTATTCCCTCAGAATATTCGGGAAAGGAATGTATTGAAAATGGCTTTCATGGAGAAATGGAGAGGACAATTTGCTGTAGAAGGAATGAGGGTTAGAGATAGAATTGTCTAGCAGTATTACCTGTTGTAATTTGTAGGAAATCGAACTGTAAACTCTACTGAACCAGGTTTTAATCATGAATATACAAACGATACATTTTATATGTATTAACAATGACATTAAAACTCATTCAATCAACAACGATTTCCAAGGAATCATAAAAACAAGATCAATCGAAATGAAGTGAACATGGATTACTTCAACACTCCCACTCTTTGTTCACTTCGAAGACGTTACCCACAGACCTTGTCGATTTGTTGAAAATTTTTCTCGTGGTAAGGGTTTGGTTAAAATATCTGCCAACTGGTTTTCTGATTGGGTGTAAACAACAGTGATATTTTTTTCGTTTGTGATGATCATTATAGCTCATCAAGTTTATAGCACTTCTATTATCAACAAAAAGTTCCGTTGGATTTGAAACGTCAACATCAATTTCTTTAAGCAACCTTCTCAACCATATTATTTCTCGTGCGGCATCCCAAGCTGCAATATATTCAGATTCTGTCGTGGATGTTGCAACACTTTTGTCGTTGAGATGTCCATGTAACTGGACAACCTGATAATAAAGTAACATAGCCAGTTGTTGAATATCTAGTATCAATGTCTCCTGCAAAATCTGCATCTGAATACGCTTTTAAATATTCGTTGCTCCCACCATTGTATAGAATTCCATAACTTTTAGTACCCTTTAGGTATCTGAAAATACGTTTGACTGCTTTCCAGTGCTGCTTTCCTGGATTTTCCAAATATCTGCTAACTCTGCTCACTGAGAATGATATATCTGGACGAGTGACAACCGCTAAAAACATGCTTCTCTGTACGGAATATTTTTCATATATTATTTTTCTTCCTCGTTTTGGGGGCTTTGAGCTGCATTCAGAATAACATTCATTGTGGAAGTCCATTTTGTGTCTCTTATGTGGTGGTTCCACATCATCTCTCTGGGGCATAGTCTTTGATGTTGACGGTTGGTTTATGTTCTTCAAACCTGCCCAAAAGGGGAAGAATATTAGTGTAGGATATATGCTTTTATGCCTATGTAGATGAATTCATTCTCTCAACCTACTGTAAGCTGGCGATATAGCTATATCAAAGGTAAAGTATAACTTCAAAACAGCGACGTCTCAAGTATCGAAGAGACATCCTCCTTTTTTCCTTGGGGAGCCTGGGTTCATTAAAGTCCCCTTAGAATTGAAACATTTGTGCTATAGGTGTAATATAATTTATATCTTATGAACATTTTGGTATTGTTTACAATTAGAAAAGTGAAATCTTCTCACATTTGAAACTTTGTGGCCTCAGGAGCTCAAGGCTCCTTGCCCTGCCAGTATTATAGGGGGAGTCCTATAATAACGGTTGAATAAAATTTATAAACTGACAGATAAATCAAGGGATTTGTTAACAAATTTGGAATCAACTGAGAAAGGTGTAGATGTTAGGGAAAGGAATTATGAATATTTTAACTGGATTCGAGTTTGATTCGATCGGTTACCGTTTACAGTTAATTTCCCGTTTTTGCAAACAACTATACAAGGATATATTCGAACGCATTAATTATATTCGAACACATATTCGAATCCCTTTAAGGATTCCGTGCTCCGACGGAACACGGAACGGTGAATTGACGACTTTGGTTCCGTGAATGTCTTGCCGCCGAAATTCAAAATTTGTTGTGATACTTTTGGTAGCCATTTGCTAATTTTCGAGTTTATGTCTAAACTTCTCGATTTTTCGGATTAATCAAGTATGATCATCTTTTATAAGAATAGGAAATTTTTATTCTTGGCATTTGGATGCTGGTAAAACATTCAACTCACTTGTTGGATTCAATTGCTTATGGAGAACAGAATCTTACTGATTTGAATTTTGGCTTCTTGGGACAAAAGTAAACCTATAGGCCACACGACACTACAGGCGAGTTGATATTTATCAACGAGACAACTCATATATTCAGAGAATGAGCTTGATCATTCTGTCCAGACTCCAGACGTATCGTCCCGGACATCACTTCCAGTGAACCGTTTCCATCTAATATGAATTGTTTCATTTTAGGCTTTCTTTCATCTGAATACCGCTTCCTCGTGTTAGTATTGCTATAAGACTAGACATCCTTGCATGAATGCCTAATACAGTAGTAGCAGTAGTTAGTAGTTAACCGCTGTTGTACCGATCACAATTGTTGTACGGACAGAGCACTGCAGACCTAAGTTTGTAACTCTAAAACCATTCTTGTTCTGCAAGCCACCTTGAGGGAGACACACACATATAAGCTTAGTTATTAAGATAGGGACAAATAACTTATCAGAGACTAGATTTTTGATGCTTGATCTATTATCTCAACAAAGATTTATGTTCTTCAAACCTGCCCAAAAGGGGAAGAATATTAGTGTAGGATATATGCTTTTATGCCTATGTAGATGAATTCATTCTCTCGACCTACTGTAAGCTGGCGATATAGCTATAAAGGGGTGTTGGTGAGGAAACTTTTTTGCAGTTTGAGTCGAACTGCAGTTCATCGAGCAATACATGAAGTATCAATTCGAATAGTTGAAGTGATGGGTGCAGAATGTATAGTATTCCCTCAGAATATTCGGGAAAGGAATGTATTGAAAATGGCTTTCATGGAGAAATGGAGAGGACAATTTGCTGTAGAAGGAATGAGGGTTAGAGATAGAATTGTCTAGCAGTATTACCTGTTGTAATTTGTAGGAAATCGAACTGTAAACTCTACTGAACCAGGTTTTAATCATGAATATACAAACGATACATTTTATATGTATTAACAATGACATTAAAACTCATTCAATCAACAACGATTTCCAAGGAATCATAAAAACAAGATCAATCGAAATGAAGTGAACATGGATTACTTCAACACTCCCACTCTTTGTTCACTTCGAAGACGTTACCCACAGACCTTGTCGATTTGTTGAAAATTTTTCTCGTGGTAAGGGTTTGGTTAAAATATCTGCCAACTGGTTTTCTGATTGGGTGTAAACAACAGTGATATTTTTTTCGTTTGTGATGATCATTATAGCTCATCAAGTTTATAGCACTTCTATTATCAACAAAAAGTTCCGTTGGATTTGAAACGTCAACATCAATTTCTTTAAGCAACCTTCTCAACCATATTATTTCTCGTGCGGCATCCCAAGCTGCAATATATTCAGATTCTGTCGTGGATGTTGCAACACTTTTGTCGTTGAGATGTCCATGTAACTGGACAACCTGATAATAAAGTAACATAGCCAGTTGTTGAATATCTAGTATCAATGTCTCCTGCAAAATCTGCATCTGAATACGCTTTTAAATATTCGTTGCTCCCACCATTGTATAGAATTCCATAACTTTTAGTACCCTTTAGGTATCTGAAAATACGTTTGACTGCTTTCCAGTGCTGCTTTCCTGGATTTTCCAAATATCTGCTAACTCTGCTCACTGAGAATGATATATCTGGACGAGTGACAACCGCTAAAAACATGCTTCTCTGTACGGAATATTTTTCATATATTATTTTTCTTCCTCGTTTTGGGGGCTTTGAGCTGCATTCAGAATAACATTCATTGTGGAAGTCCATTTTGTGTCTCTTATGTGGTGGTTCCACATCATCTCTCTGGGGCATAGTCTTTGATGTTGACGGTTGGTTTATGTTCTTCAAACCTGCCCAAAAGGGGAAGAATATTAGTGTAGGATATATGCTTTTATGCCTATGTAGATGAATTCATTCTCTCAACCTACTGTAAGCTGGCGATATAGCTATATCAAAGGTAAAGTATAACTTCAAAACAGCGACGTCTCAAGTATCGAAGAGACATCCTCCTTTTTTCCTTGGGGAGCCTGGGTTCATTAAAGTCCCCTTAGAATTGAAACATTTGTGCTATAGGTGTAATATAATTTATATCTTATGAACATTTTGGTATTGTTTACAATTAGAAAAGTGAAATCTTCTCACATTTGAAACTTTGTGGCCTCAGGAGCTCAAGGCTCCTTGCCCTGCCAGTATTATAGGGGGAGTCCTATAATAACGGTTGAATAAAATTTATAAACTGACAGATAAATCAAGGGATTTGTTAACAAATTTGGAATCAACTGAGAAAGGTGTAGATGTTAGGGAAAGGAATTATGAATATTTTAACTGGATTCGAGTTTGATTCGATCGGTTACCGTTTACAGTTAATTTCCCGTTTTTGCAAACAACTATACAAGGATATATTCGAACGCATTAATTATATTCGAACACATATTCGAATCCCTTTAAGGATTCCGTGCTCCGACGGAACACGGAACGGTGAATTGACGACTTTGGTTCCGTGAATGTCTTGCCGCCGAAATTCAAAATTTGTTGTGATACTTTTGGTAGCCATTTGCTAATTTTCGAGTTTATGTCTAAACTTCTCGATTTTTCGGATTAATCAAGTATGATCATCTTTTATAAGAATAGGAAATTTTTATTCTTGGCATTTGGATGCTGGTAAAACATTCAACTCACTTGTTGGATTCAATTGCTTATGGAGAACAGAATCTTACTGATTTGAATTTTGGCTTCTTGGGACAAAAGTAAACCTATAGGCCACACGACACTACAGGCGAGTTGATATTTATCAACGAGACAACTCATATATTCAGAGAATGAGCTTGATCATTCTGTCCAGACTCCAGACGTATCGTCCCGGACATCACTTCCAGTGAACCGTTTCCATCTAATATGAATTGTTTCATTTTAGGCTTTCTTTCATCTGAATACCGCTTCCTCGTGTTAGTATTGCTATAAGACTAGACATCCTTGCATGAATGCCTAATACAGTAGTAGCAGTAGTTAGTAGTTAACCGCTGTTGTACCGATCACAATTGTTGTACGGACAGAGCACTGCAGACCTAAGTTTGTAACTCTAAAACCATTCTTGTTCTGCAAGCCACCTTGAGGGAGACACACACATATAAGCTTAGTTATTAAGATAGGGACAAATAACTTATCAGAGACTAGATTTTTGATGCTTGATCTATTATCTCAACAAAGATTTATGTTCTTCAAACCTGCCCAAAAGGGGAAGAATATTAGTGTAGGATATATGCTTTTATGCCTATGTAGATGAATTCATTCTCTCGACCTACTGTAAGCTGGCGATATAGCTATAAAGGGGTGTTGGTGAGGAAACTTTTTTGCAGTTTGAGTCGAACTGCAGTTCATCGAGCAATACATGAAGTATCAATTCGAATAGTTGAAGTGATGGGTGCAGAATGTATAGTATTCCCTCAGAATATTCGGGAAAGGAATGTATTGAAAATGGCTTTCATGGAGAAATGGAGAGGACAATTTGCTGTAGAAGGAATGAGGGTTAGAGATAGAATTGTCTAGCAGTATTACCTGTTGTAATTTGTAGGAAATCGAACTGTAAACTCTACTGAACCAGGTTTTAATCATGAATATACAAACGATACATTTTATATGTATTAACAATGACATTAAAACTCATTCAATCAACAACGATTTCCAAGGAATCATAAAAACAAGATCAATCGAAATGAAGTGAACATGGATTACTTCAACACTCCCACTCTTTGTTCACTTCGAAGACGTTACCCACAGACCTTGTCGATTTGTTGAAAATTTTTCTCGTGGTAAGGGTTTGGTTAAAATATCTGCCAACTGGTTTTCTGATTGGGTGTAAACAACAGTGATATTTTTTTCGTTTGTGATGATCATTATAGCTCATCAAGTTTATAGCACTTCTATTATCAACAAAAAGTTCCGTTGGATTTGAAACGTCAACATCAATTTCTTTAAGCAACCTTCTCAACCATATTATTTCTCGTGCGGCATCCCAAGCTGCAATATATTCAGATTCTGTCGTGGATGTTGCAACACTTTTGTCGTTGAGATGTCCATGTAACTGGACAACCTGATAATAAAGTAACATAGCCAGTTGTTGAATATCTAGTATCAATGTCTCCTGCAAAATCTGCATCTGAATACGCTTTTAAATATTCGTTGCTCCCACCATTGTATAGAATTCCATAACTTTTAGTACCCTTTAGGTATCTGAAAATACGTTTGACTGCTTTCCAGTGCTGCTTTCCTGGATTTTCCAAATATCTGCTAACTCTGCTCACTGAGAATGATATATCTGGACGAGTGACAACCGCTAAAAACATGCTTCTCTGTACGGAATATTTTTCATATATTATTTTTCTTCCTCGTTTTGGGGGCTTTGAGCTGCATTCAGAATAACATTCATTGTGGAAGTCCATTTTGTGTCTCTTATGTGGTGGTTCCACATCATCTCTCTGGGGCATAGTCTTTGATGTTGACGGTTGGTTTATGTTCTTCAAACCTGCCCAAAAGGGGAAGAATATTAGTGTAGGATATATGCTTTTATGCCTATGTAGATGAATTCATTCTCTCAACCTACTGTAAGCTGGCGATATAGCTATATCAAAGGTAAAGTATAACTTCAAAACAGCGACGTCTCAAGTATCGAAGAGACATCCTCCTTTTTTCCTTGGGGAGCCTGGGTTCATTAAAGTCCCCTTAGAATTGAAACATTTGTGCTATAGGTGTAATATAATTTATATCTTATGAACATTTTGGTATTGTTTACAATTAGAAAAGTGAAATCTTCTCACATTTGAAACTTTGTGGCCTCAGGAGCTCAAGGCTCCCTGCCCTGCCAGTATTATAGGGGGAGTCCTATAATAACGGTTGAATAAAATTTATAAACTGACAGATAAATCAAGGGATTTGTTAACAAATTTGGAATCAACTGAGAAAGGTGTAGATGTTAGGGAAAGGAATTATGAATATTTTAACTGGATTCGAGTTTGATTCGATCGGTTACCGTTTACAGTTAATTTCCCGTTTTTGCAAACAACTATACAAGGATATATTCGAACGCATTAATTATATTCGAACACATATTCGAATCCCTTTAAGGATTCCGTGCTCCGACGGAACACGGAACGGTGAATTGACGACTTTGGTTCCGTGAATGTCTTGCCGCCGAAATTCAAAATTTGTTGTGATACTTTTGGTAGCCATTTGCTAATTTTCGAGTTTATGTCTAAACTTCTCGATTTTTCGGATTAATCAAGTATGATCATCTTTTATAAGAATAGGAAATTTTTATTCTTGGCATTTGGATGCTGGTAAAACATTCAACTCACTTGTTGGATTCAATTGCTTATGGAGAACAGAATCTTACTGATTTGAATTTTGGCTTCTTGGGACAAAAGTAAACCTATAGGCCACACGACACTACAGGCGAGTTGATATTTATCAACGAGACAACTCATATATTCAGAGAATGAGCTTGATCATTCTGTCCAGACTCCAGACGTATCGTCCCGGACATCACTTCCAGTGAACCGTTTCCATCTAATATGAATTGTTTCATTTTAGGCTTTCTTTCATCTGAATACCGCTTCCTCGTGTTAGTATTGCTATAAGACTAGACATCCTTGCATGAATGCCTAATACAGTAGTAGCAGTAGTTAGTAGTTAACCGCTGTTGTACCGATCACAATTGTTGTACGGACAGAGCACTGCAGACCTAAGTTTGTAACTCTAAAACCATTCTTGTTCTGCAAGCCACCTTGAGGGAGACACACACATATAAGCTTAGTTATTAAGATAGGGACAAATAACTTATCAGAGACTAGATTTTTGATGCTTGATCTATTATCTCAACAAAGATTTATGTTCTTCAAACCTGCCCAAAAGGGGAAGAATATTAGTGTAGGATATATGCTTTTATGCCTATGTAGATGAATTCATTCTCTCGACCTACTGTAAGCTGGCGATATAGCTATAAAGGGGTGTTGGTGAGGAAACTTTTTTGCAGTTTGAGTCGAACTGCAGTTCATCGAGCAATACATGAAGTATCAATTCGAATAGTTGAAGTGATGGGTGCAGAATGTATAGTATTCCCTCAGAATATTCGGGAAAGGAATGTATTGAAAATGGCTTTCATGGAGAAATGGAGAGGACAATTTGCTGTAGAAGGAATGAGGGTTAGAGATAGAATTGTCTAGCAGTATTACCTGTTGTAATTTGTAGGAAATCGAACTGTAAACTCTACTGAACCAGGTTTTAATCATGAATATACAAACGATACATTTTATATGTATTAACAATGACATTAAAACTCATTCAATCAACAACGATTTCCAAGGAATCATAAAAACAAGATCAATCGAAATGAAGTGAACATGGATTACTTCAACACTCCCACTCTTTGTTCACTTCGAAGACGTTACCCACAGACCTTGTCGATTTGTTGAAAATTTTTCTCGTGGTAAGGGTTTGGTTAAAATATCTGCCAACTGGTTTTCTGATTGGGTGTAAACAACAGTGATATTTTTTTCGTTTGTGATGATCATTATAGCTCATCAAGTTTATAGCACTTCTATTATCAACAAAAAGTTCCGTTGGATTTGAAACGTCAACATCAATTTCTTTAAGCAACCTTCTCAACCATATTATTTCTCGTGCGGCATCCCAAGCTGCAATATATTCAGATTCTGTCGTGGATGTTGCAACACTTTTGTCGTTGAGATGTCCATGTAACTGGACAACCTGATAATAAAGTAACATAGCCAGTTGTTGAATATCTAGTATCAATGTCTCCTGCAAAATCTGCATCTGAATACGCTTTTAAATATTCGTTGCTCCCACCATTGTATAGAATTCCATAACTTTTAGTACCCTTTAGGTATCTGAAAATACGTTTGACTGCTTTCCAGTGCTGCTTTCCTGGATTTTCCAAATATCTGCTAACTCTGCTCACTGAGAATGATATATCTGGACGAGTGACAACCGCTAAAAACATGCTTCTCTGTACGGAATATTTTTCATATATTATTTTTCTTCCTCGTTTTGGGGGCTTTGAGCTGCATTCAGAATAACATTCATTGTGGAAGTCCATTTTGTGTCTCTTATGTGGTGGTTCCACATCATCTCTCTGGGGCATAGTCTTTGATGTTGACGGTTGGTTTATGTTCTTCAAACCTGCCCAAAAGGGGAAGAATATTAGTGTAGGATATATGCTTTTATGCCTATGTAGATGAATTCATTCTCTCAACCTACTGTAAGCTGGCGATATAGCTATATCAAAGGTAAAGTATAACTTCAAAACAGCGACGTCTCAAGTATCGAAGAGACATCCTCCTTTTTTCCTTGGGGAGCCTGGGTTCATTAAAGTCCCCTTAGAATTGAAACATTTGTGCTATAGGTGTAATATAATTTATATCTTATGAACATTTTGGTATTGTTTACAATTAGAAAAGTGAAATCTTCTCACATTTGAAACTTTGTGGCCTCAGGAGCTCAAGGCTCCCTGCCCTGCCAGTATTATAGGGGGAGTCCTATAATAACGGTTGAATAAAATTTATAAACTGACAGATAAATCAAGGGATTTGTTAACAAATTTGGAATCAACTGAGAAAGGTGTAGATGTTAGGGAAAGGAATTATGAATATTTTAACTGGATTCGAGTTTGATTCGATCGGTTACCGTTTACAGTTAATTTCCCGTTTTTGTTTCGTATGCTATATAAGCTCCAGGGTTGATCAAGCGGGTGGCGCTCTACCCTCCATCTTATCCACGCCCTTCTTCACTGTTAAACAGCTGGCGGCCTACCCTGGGAGCTATGATCTCTCTCTATCTAGTCTAAATTTTATTTTGTTAAAAGTGAAGTTCACGCGGACGCCACCTAGTGTTCACTAGCTGAACTTATTGGAATACGGATCCAATAGAAATGTAGAAATTTTTCTGGCTATGGAATGTTTCATTGTCGGGGTTACATAGTTCGTACCCTCACAAACAGACGGCAAAAAAGGTGCCAAATCAATTTTTTTCTTTCCGTGATTTCGTTTTTGGAAATTACATCCGATTACATTACTCAAAGCATTGGGTATCATTATGAAACTATACTGTGACGCAACTCCCTCTCCTAACCCTTGAATTTTTTTAGTACAGAAGAGTCATTGTAGAAACCGAGTATTCCTATCGAGTATTCTAATTGGTTCGTTTACGAAATGATATGCTATTTAACGGCTTGTATTATCGTTCATTTCTGAAACAGATAGATATCAAGTTGACAATGTTATTGAATTTTAAAATAAGATTCGTTGATAGAAAAGTTTACGCGGACGCCACCTAGAGTTGACTAGCAGAACTTACTGGAATGAAGATCCAATGGAAATGTAGAAATTTTTGTGCCTATGGAATGTTTTCATGTCGAGGTTATATAGTTCACGCCTTCACAGATAGATGGCAAAGGAGGTCCAATAGCAATATAAAATAGCTCATTTTAATTTTTTTCTCAATCTATTTTGATACCAGATCAATGTAAATGGGTTCACATGACTATATACTTTATAAATTTTGAATAGTTCATAATTGAACTACATACATACAACAGAAGTACATCTATGTTGATTCTCTTCTTTTACTTGTATGAGACTGAAGCTTTACTTTTCATAAAGTTATTTTGTCTGAACTCGGACGTAATTTTACAAAACCCACAAAAAATCATGATTACTTTCATAATCGATAATGATCCCATGTTATTCAAAGTCTAAAGTCAGAAAACCGAGATTGAAGTCATTGAATAAAATGAAGAAATCAAAATCATTGTGAAATGATATACAACAAAATAAATGTCAGGAATAATTCTCAGATGATGTGGTGCTGCAGGTTTTTCCGGGTTTTCCTGCAGCTGAAAAAGCAAATGCGCCACTGGAATCAATGAAGTCGCCCCGGAGCGCCAATTAATTTTTATTGTTGTATTTATTTTATTTTTATCGTTGTTTTAACACATTGTAATAATTCTGTAATCAAATATTCCAGTCATTCTCCCCAAAATATGGTAGATCGGTGACCAGAGCCGAGTTTAAACTGTGATGTGATCTAAGTTTCAACTGTCTCAGGAGCCAAGTTTCGACTGTGAAGGATGACGGGTTTCAATTTTGACGGGGGCTCAGTTTCAACTGAGGAAAAAGACCAGTTTGAACTGTTGCAGGAGTCGTGTTTCAACTGTGGCGGGTGCTGGCTGACGGGTCCCAAATGATATGCTATTCACTGGCTCGTATCACCGTTTATTCCTGAAAGAGATGGATATTGAATCATTAATAAATTGGTGGATGTAGCCGTCACTACGTGGTAGGAAATCATAATGAAAAAAAGAGAAATGAAACTCTTTATGTTTTTACCGCTTTTATTTGTAACTAACGTTACTGCAGTTTCATCCTATACGGTGTTACGGTTTCATTTTGTCATTTATTCTGTTTTGAGGTCGACGACTATCTAAACCTGAAATGAATACTTCCTTGAAAGTTTTGGGATATTTTAATACCTCGTCATTCGTTTAGTTCTCATTCACTGACAAACAACTATACAAGGATATATTCGAACGCATTAATTATATTCGAACACATATTCGAATCCCTTTAAGGATTCCGTGCTCCGACGGAACACGGAACGGTGAATTGACGACTTTGGTTCCGTGAATGTCTTGCCGCCGAAATTCAAAATTTGTTGTGATACTTTTGGTAGCCATTTGCTAATTTTCGAGTTTATGTCTAAACTTCTCGATTTTTCGGATTAATCAAGTATGATCATCTTTTATAAGAATAGGAAATTTTTATTCTTGGCATTTGGATGCTGGTAAAACATTCAACTCACTTGTTGGATTCAATTGCTTATGGAGAACAGAATCTTACTGATTTGAATTTTGGCTTCTTGGGACAAAAGTAAACCTATAGGCCACACGACACTACAGGCGAGTTGATATTTATCAACGAGACAACTCATATATTCAGAGAATGAGCTTGATCATTCTGTCCAGACTCCAGACGTATCGTCCCGGACATCACTTCCAGTGAACCGTTTCCATCTAATATGAATTGTTTCATTTTAGGCTTTCTTTCATCTGAATACCGCTTCCTCGTGTTAGTATTGCTATAAGACTAGACATCCTTGCATGAATGCCTAATACAGTAGTAGCAGTAGTTAGTAGTTAACCGCTGTTGTACCGATCACAATTGTTGTACGGACAGAGCACTGCAGACCTAAGTTTGTAACTCTAAAACCATTCTTGTTCTGCAAGCCACCTTGAGGGAGACACACACATATAAGCTTAGTTATTAAGATAGGGACAAATAACTTATCAGAGACTAGATTTTTGATGCTTGATCTATTATCTCAACAAAGATTTATGTTCTTCAAACCTGCCCAAAAGGGGAAGAATATTAGTGTAGGATATATGCTTTTATGCCTATGTAGATGAATTCATTCTCTCGACCTACTGTAAGCTGGCGATATAGCTATAAAGGGGTGTTGGTGAGGAAACTTTTTTGCAGTTTGAGTCGAACTGCAGTTCATCGAGCAATACATGAAGTATCAATTCGAATAGTTGAAGTGATGGGTGCAGAATGTATAGTATTCCCTCAGAATATTCGGGAAAGGAATGTATTGAAAATGGCTTTCATGGAGAAATGGAGAGGACAATTTGCTGTAGAAGGAATGAGGGTTAGAGATAGAATTGTCTAGCAGTATTACCTGTTGTAATTTGTAGGAAATCGAACTGTAAACTCTACTGAACCAGGTTTTAATCATGAATATACAAACGATACATTTTATATGTATTAACAATGACATTAAAACTCATTCAATCAACAACGATTTCCAAGGAATCATAAAAACAAGATCAATCGAAATGAAGTGAACATGGATTACTTCAACACTCCCACTCTTTGTTCACTTCGAAGACGTTACCCACAGACCTTGTCGATTTGTTGAAAATTTTTCTCGTGGTAAGGGTTTGGTTAAAATATCTGCCAACTGGTTTTCTGATTGGGTGTAAACAACAGTGATATTTTTTTCGTTTGTGATGATCATTATAGCTCATCAAGTTTATAGCACTTCTATTATCAACAAAAAGTTCCGTTGGATTTGAAACGTCAACATCAATTTCTTTAAGCAACCTTCTCAACCATATTATTTCTCGTGCGGCATCCCAAGCTGCAATATATTCAGATTCTGTCGTGGATGTTGCAACACTTTTGTCGTTGAGATGTCCATGTAACTGGACAACCTGATAATAAAGTAACATAGCCAGTTGTTGAATATCTAGTATCAATGTCTCCTGCAAAATCTGCATCTGAATACGCTTTTAAATATTCGTTGCTCCCACCATTGTATAGAATTCCATAACTTTTAGTACCCTTTAGGTATCTGAAAATACGTTTGACTGCTTTCCAGTGCTGCTTTCCTGGATTTTCCAAATATCTGCTAACTCTGCTCACTGAGAATGATATATCTGGACGAGTGACAACCGCTAAAAACATGCTTCTCTGTACGGAATATTTTTCATATATTATTTTTCTTCCTCGTTTTGGGGGCTTTGAGCTGCATTCAGAATAACATTCATTGTGGAAGTCCATTTTGTGTCTCTTATGTGGTGGTTCCACATCATCTCTCTGGGGCATAGTCTTTGATGTTGACGGTTGGTTTATGTTCTTCAAACCTGCCCAAAAGGGGAAGAATATTAGTGTAGGATATATGCTTTTATGCCTATGTAGATGAATTCATTCTCTCAACCTACTGTAAGCTGGCGATATAGCTATATCAAAGGTAAAGTATAACTTCAAAACAGCGACGTCTCAAGTATCGAAGAGACATCCTCCTTTTTTCCTTGGGGAGCCTGGGTTCATTAAAGTCCCCTTAGAATTGAAACATTTGTGCTATAGGTGTAATATAATTTATATCTTATGAACATTTTGGTATTGTTTACAATTAGAAAAGTGAAATCTTCTCACATTTGAAACTTTGTGGCCTCAGGAGCTCAAGGCTCCCTGCCCTGCCAGTATTATAGGGGGAGTCCTATAATAACGGTTGAATAAAATTTATAAACTGACAGATAAATCAAGGGATTTGTTAACAAATTTGGAATCAACTGAGAAAGGTGTAGATGTTAGGGAAAGGAATTATGAATATTTTAACTGGATTCGAGTTTGATTCGATCGGTTACCGTTTACAGTTAATTTCCCGTTTTTGCAAACAACTATACAAGGATATATTCGAACGCATTAATTATATTCGAACACATATTCGAATCCCTTTAAGGATTCCGTGCTCCGACGGAACACGGAACGGTGAATTGACGACTTTGGTTCCGTGAATGTCTTGCCGCCGAAATTCAAAATTTGTTGTGATACTTTTGGTAGCCATTTGCTAATTTTCGAGTTTATGTCTAAACTTCTCGATTTTTCGGATTAATCAAGTATGATCATCTTTTATAAGAATAGGAAATTTTTATTCTTGGCATTTGGATGCTGGTAAAACATTCAACTCACTTGTTGGATTCAATTGCTTATGGAGAACAGAATCTTACTGATTTGAATTTTGGCTTCTTGGGACAAAAGTAAACCTATAGGCCACACGACACTACAGGCGAGTTGATATTTATCAACGAGACAACTCATATATTCAGAGAATGAGCTTGATCATTCTGTCCAGACTCCAGACGTATCGTCCCGGACATCACTTCCAGTGAACCGTTTCCATCTAATATGAATTGTTTCATTTTAGGCTTTCTTTCATCTGAATACCGCTTCCTCGTGTTAGTATTGCTATAAGACTAGACATCCTTGCATGAATGCCTAATACAGTAGTAGCAGTAGTTAGTAGTTAACCGCTGTTGTACCGATCACAATTGTTGTACGGACAGAGCACTGCAGACCTAAGTTTGTAACTCTAAAACCATTCTTGTTCTGCAAGCCACCTTGAGGGAGACACACACATATAAGCTTAGTTATTAAGATAGGGACAAATAACTTATCAGAGACTAGATTTTTGATGCTTGATCTATTATCTCAACAAAGATTTATGTTCTTCAAACCTGCCCAAAAGGGGAAGAATATTAGTGTAGGATATATGCTTTTATGCCTATGTAGATGAATTCATTCTCTCGACCTACTGTAAGCTGGCGATATAGCTATAAAGGGGTGTTGGTGAGGAAACTTTTTTGCAGTTTGAGTCGAACTGCAGTTCATCGAGCAATACATGAAGTATCAATTCGAATAGTTGAAGTGATGGGTGCAGAATGTATAGTATTCCCTCAGAATATTCGGGAAAGGAATGTATTGAAAATGGCTTTCATGGAGAAATGGAGAGGACAATTTGCTGTAGAAGGAATGAGGGTTAGAGATAGAATTGTCTAGCAGTATTACCTGTTGTAATTTGTAGGAAATCGAACTGTAAACTCTACTGAACCAGGTTTTAATCATGAATATACAAACGATACATTTTATATGTATTAACAATGACATTAAAACTCATTCAATCAACAACGATTTCCAAGGAATCATAAAAACAAGATCAATCGAAATGAAGTGAACATGGATTACTTCAACACTCCCACTCTTTGTTCACTTCGAAGACGTTACCCACAGACCTTGTCGATTTGTTGAAAATTTTTCTCGTGGTAAGGGTTTGGTTAAAATATCTGCCAACTGGTTTTCTGATTGGGTGTAAACAACAGTGATATTTTTTTCGTTTGTGATGATCATTATAGCTCATCAAGTTTATAGCACTTCTATTATCAACAAAAAGTTCCGTTGGATTTGAAACGTCAACATCAATTTCTTTAAGCAACCTTCTCAACCATATTATTTCTCGTGCGGCATCCCAAGCTGCAATATATTCAGATTCTGTCGTGGATGTTGCAACACTTTTGTCGTTGAGATGTCCATGTAACTGGACAACCTGATAATAAAGTAACATAGCCAGTTGTTGAATATCTAGTATCAATGTCTCCTGCAAAATCTGCATCTGAATACGCTTTTAAATATTCGTTGCTCCCACCATTGTATAGAATTCCATAACTTTTAGTACCCTTTAGGTATCTGAAAATACGTTTGACTGCTTTCCAGTGCTGCTTTCCTGGATTTTCCAAATATCTGCTAACTCTGCTCACTGAGAATGATATATCTGGACGAGTGACAACCGCTAAAAACATGCTTCTCTGTACGGAATATTTTTCATATATTATTTTTCTTCCTCGTTTTGGGGGCTTTGAGCTGCATTCAGAATAACATTCATTGTGGAAGTCCATTTTGTGTCTCTTATGTGGTGGTTCCACATCATCTCTCTGGGGCATAGTCTTTGATGTTGACGGTTGGTTTATGTTCTTCAAACCTGCCCAAAAGGGGAAGAATATTAGTGTAGGATATATGCTTTTATGCCTATGTAGATGAATTCATTCTCTCAACCTACTGTAAGCTGGCGATATAGCTATATCAAAGGTAAAGTATAACTTCAAAACAGCGACGTCTCAAGTATCGAAGAGACATCCTCCTTTTTTCCTTGGGGAGCCTGGGTTCATTAAAGTCCCCTTAGAATTGAAACATTTGTGCTATAGGTGTAATATAATTTATATCTTATGAACATTTTGGTATTGTTTACAATTAGAAAAGTGAAATCTTCTCACATTTGAAACTTTGTGGCCTCAGGAGCTCAAGGCTCCCTGCCCTGCCAGTATTATAGGGGGAGTCCTATAATAACGGTTGAATAAAATTTATAAACTGACAGATAAATCAAGGGATTTGTTAACAAATTTGGAATCAACTGAGAAAGGTGTAGATGTTAGGGAAAGGAATTATGAATATTTTAACTGGATTCGAGTTTGATTCGATCGGTTACCGTTTACAGTTAATTTCCCGTTTTTGTTTCGTATGCTATATAAGCTCCAGGGTTGATCAAGCGGGTGGCGCTCTACCCTCCATCTTATCCACGCCCTTCTTCACTGTTAAACAGCTGGCGGCCTACCCTGGGAGCTATGATCTCTCTCTATCTAGTCTAAATTTTATTTTGTTAAAAGTGAAGTTCACGCGGACGCCACCTAGTGTTCACTAGCTGAACTTATTGGAATACGGATCCAATAGAAATGTAGAAATTTTTCTGGCTATGGAATGTTTCATTGTCGGGGTTACATAGTTCGTACCCTCACAAACAGACGGCAAAAAAGGTGCCAAATCAATTTTTTTCTTTCCGTGATTTCGTTTTTGGAAATTACATCCGATTACATTACTCAAAGCATTGGGTATCATTATGAAACTATACTGTGACGCAACTCCCTCTCCTAACCCTTGAATTTTTTTAGTACAGAAGAGTCATTGTAGAAACCGAGTATTCCTATCGAGTATTCTAATTGGTTCGTTTACGAAATGATATGCTATTTAACGGCTTGTATTATCGTTCATTTCTGAAACAGATAGATATCAAGTTGACAATGTTATTGAATTTTAAAATAAGATTCGTTGATAGAAAAGTTTACGCGGACGCCACCTAGAGTTGACTAGCAGAACTTACTGGAATGAAGATCCAATGGAAATGTAGAAATTTTTGTGCCTATGGAATGTTTTCATGTCGAGGTTATATAGTTCACGCCTTCACAGATAGATGGCAAAGGAGGTCCAATAGCAATATAAAATAGCTCATTTTAATTTTTTTCTCAATCTATTTTGATACCAGATCAATGTAAATGGGTTCACATGACTATATACTTTATAAATTTTGAATAGTTCATAATTGAACTACATACATACAACAGAAGTACATCTATGTTGATTCTCTTCTTTTACTTGTATGAGACTGAAGCTTTACTTTTCATAAAGTTATTTTGTCTGAACTCGGACGTAATTTTACAAAACCCACAAAAAAATCATGATTACTTTCATAATCGATAATGATCCCATGTTATTCAAAGTCTAAAGTCAGAAAACCGAGATTGAAGTCATTGAATAAAATGAAGAAATCAAAATCATTGTGAAATGATATACAACAAAATAAATGTCAGGAATAATTCTCAGATGATGTGGTGCTGCAGGTTTTTCCGGGTTTTCCTGCAGCTGAAAAAGCAAATGCGCCACTGGAATCAATGAAGTCGCCCCGGAGCGCCAATTAATTTTTATTGTTGTATTTATTTTATTTTTATCGTTGTTTTAACACATTGTAATAATTCTGTAATCAAATATTCCAGTCATCTCTCCCAAAATATGGTAGATCGGTGACCAGAGCCGAGTTTAAACTGTGATGTGATCTAAGTTTCAACTGTCTCAGGAGCCAAGTTTCGACTGTGAAGGATGACGGGTTTCAATTTTGACGGGGCTCAGTTTCAACTGAGGAAAAAGACCAGTTTGAACTGTTGCAGGAGTCGTGTTTCAACTGTGGCGGGTGCTGGCTGACGGGTCCCAAATGATATGCTATTCACTGGCTCGTATCACCGTTTATTCCTGAAAGAGATGGATATTGAATCATTAATAAATTGGTGGATGTAGCCGTCACTACGTGGTAGGAAATCATAATGAAAAAAAGAGAAATGAAACTCTTTATGTTTTTACCGCTTTTATTTGTAACTAACGTTACTGCAGTTTCATCCTATACGGTGTTACGGTTTCATTTTGTCATTTATTCTGTTTTGAGGTCGACGACTATCTAAACCTGAAATGAATACTTCCTTGAAAGTTTTGGGATATTTTAATACCTCGTCATTCGTTTAGTTCTCATTCACTGACAAACAACTATACAAGGATATATTCGAACGCATTAATTATATTCGAACACATATTCGAATCCCTTTAAGGATTCCGTGCTCCGACGGAACACGGAACGGTGAATTGACGACTTTGGTTCCGTGAATGTCTTGCCGCCGAAATTCAAAATTTGTTGTGATACTTTTGGTAGCCATTTGCTAATTTTCGAGTTTATGTCTAAACTTCTCGATTTTTCGGATTAATCAAGTATGATCATCTTTTATAAGAATAGGAAATTTTTATTCTTGGCATTTGGATGCTGGTAAAACATTCAACTCACTTGTTGGATTCAATTGCTTATGGAGAACAGAATCTTACTGATTTGAATTTTGGCTTCTTGGGACAAAAGTAAACCTATAGGCCACACGACACTACAGGCGAGTTGATATTTATCAACGAGACAACTCATATATTCAGAGAATGAGCTTGATCATTCTGTCCAGACTCCAGACGTATCGTCCCGGACATCACTTCCAGTGAACCGTTTCCATCTAATATGAATTGTTTCATTTTAGGCTTTCTTTCATCTGAATACCGCTTCCTCGTGTTAGTATTGCTATAAGACTAGACATCCTTGCATGAATGCCTAATACAGTAGTAGCAGTAGTTAGTAGTTAACCGCTGTTGTACCGATCACAATTGTTGTACGGACAGAGCACTGCAGACCTAAGTTTGTAACTCTAAAACCATTCTTGTTCTGCAAGCCACCTTGAGGGAGACACACACATATAAGCTTAGTTATTAAGATAGGGACAAATAACTTATCAGAGACTAGATTTTTGATGCTTGATCTATTATCTCAACAAAGATTTATGTTCTTCAAACCTGCCCAAAAGGGGAAGAATATTAGTGTAGGATATATGCTTTTATGCCTATGTAGATGAATTCATTCTCTCGACCTACTGTAAGCTGGCGATATAGCTATAAAGGGGTGTTGGTGAGGAAACTTTTTTGCAGTTTGAGTCGAACTGCAGTTCATCGAGCAATACATGAAGTATCAATTCGAATAGTTGAAGTGATGGGTGCAGAATGTATAGTATTCCCTCAGAATATTCGGGAAAGGAATGTATTGAAAATGGCTTTCATGGAGAAATGGAGAGGACAATTTGCTGTAGAAGGAATGAGGGTTAGAGATAGAATTGTCTAGCAGTATTACCTGTTGTAATTTGTAGGAAATCGAACTGTAAACTCTACTGAACCAGGTTTTAATCATGAATATACAAACGATACATTTTATATGTATTAACAATGACATTAAAACTCATTCAATCAACAACGATTTCCAAGGAATCATAAAAACAAGATCAATCGAAATGAAGTGAACATGGATTACTTCAACACTCCCACTCTTTGTTCACTTCGAAGACGTTACCCACAGACCTTGTCGATTTGTTGAAAATTTTTCTCGTGGTAAGGGTTTGGTTAAAATATCTGCCAACTGGTTTTCTGATTGGGTGTAAACAACAGTGATATTTTTTTCGTTTGTGATGATCATTATAGCTCATCAAGTTTATAGCACTTCTATTATCAACAAAAAGTTCCGTTGGATTTGAAACGTCAACATCAATTTCTTTAAGCAACCTTCTCAACCATATTATTTCTCGTGCGGCATCCCAAGCTGCAATATATTCAGATTCTGTCGTGGATGTTGCAACACTTTTGTCGTTGAGATGTCCATGTAACTGGACAACCTGATAATAAAGTAACATAGCCAGTTGTTGAATATCTAGTATCAATGTCTCCTGCAAAATCTGCATCTGAATACGCTTTTAAATATTCGTTGCTCCCACCATTGTATAGAATTCCATAACTTTTAGTACCCTTTAGGTATCTGAAAATACGTTTGACTGCTTTCCAGTGCTGCTTTCCTGGATTTTCCAAATATCTGCTAACTCTGCTCACTGAGAATGATATATCTGGACGAGTGACAACCGCTAAAAACATGCTTCTCTGTACGGAATATTTTTCATATATTATTTTTCTTCCTCGTTTTGGGGGCTTTGAGCTGCATTCAGAATAACATTCATTGTGGAAGTCCATTTTGTGTCTCTTATGTGGTGGTTCCACATCATCTCTCTGGGGCATAGTCTTTGATGTTGACGGTTGGTTTATGTTCTTCAAACCTGCCCAAAAGGGGAAGAATATTAGTGTAGGATATATGCTTTTATGCCTATGTAGATGAATTCATTCTCTCAACCTACTGTAAGCTGGCGATATAGCTATATCAAAGGTAAAGTATAACTTCAAAACAGCGACGTCTCAAGTATCGAAGAGACATCCTCCTTTTTTCCTTGGGGAGCCTGGGTTCATTAAAGTCCCCTTAGAATTGAAACATTTGTGCTATAGGTGTAATATAATTTATATCTTATGAACATTTTGGTATTGTTTACAATTAGAAAAGTGAAATCTTCTCACATTTGAAACTTTGTGGCCTCAGGAGCTCAAGGCTCCCTGCCCTGCCAGTATTATAGGGGGAGTCCTATAATAACGGTTGAATAAAATTTATAAACTGACAGATAAATCAAGGGATTTGTTAACAAATTTGGAATCAACTGAGAAAGGTGTAGATGTTAGGGAAAGGAATTATGAATATTTTAACTGGATTCGAGTTTGATTCGATCGGTTACCGTTTACAGTTAATTTCCCGTTTTTGCAAACAACTATACAAGGATATATTCGAACGCATTAATTATATTCGAACACATATTCGAATCCCTTTAAGGATTCCGTGCTCCGACGGAACACGGAACGGTGAATTGACGACTTTGGTTCCGTGAATGTCTTGCCGCCGAAATTCAAAATTTGTTGTGATACTTTTGGTAGCCATTTGCTAATTTTCGAGTTTATGTCTAAACTTCTCGATTTTTCGGATTAATCAAGTATGATCATCTTTTATAAGAATAGGAAATTTTTATTCTTGGCATTTGGATGCTGGTAAAACATTCAACTCACTTGTTGGATTCAATTGCTTATGGAGAACAGAATCTTACTGATTTGAATTTTGGCTTCTTGGGACAAAAGTAAACCTATAGGCCACACGACACTACAGGCGAGTTGATATTTATCAACGAGACAACTCATATATTCAGAGAATGAGCTTGATCATTCTGTCCAGACTCCAGACGTATCGTCCCGGACATCACTTCCAGTGAACCGTTTCCATCTAATATGAATTGTTTCATTTTAGGCTTTCTTTCATCTGAATACCGCTTCCTCGTGTTAGTATTGCTATAAGACTAGACATCCTTGCATGAATGCCTAATACAGTAGTAGCAGTAGTTAGTAGTTAACCGCTGTTGTACCGATCACAATTGTTGTACGGACAGAGCACTGCAGACCTAAGTTTGTAACTCTAAAACCATTCTTGTTCTGCAAGCCACCTTGAGGGAGACACACACATATAAGCTTAGTTATTAAGATAGGGACAAATAACTTATCAGAGACTAGATTTTTGATGCTTGATCTATTATCTCAACAAAGATTTATGTTCTTCAAACCTGCCCAAAAGGGGAAGAATATTAGTGTAGGATATATGCTTTTATGCCTATGTAGATGAATTCATTCTCTCGACCTACTGTAAGCTGGCGATATAGCTATAAAGGGGTGTTGGTGAGGAAACTTTTTTGCAGTTTGAGTCGAACTGCAGTTCATCGAGCAATACATGAAGTATCAATTCGAATAGTTGAAGTGATGGGTGCAGAATGTATAGTATTCCCTCAGAATATTCGGGAAAGGAATGTATTGAAAATGGCTTTCATGGAGAAATGGAGAGGACAATTTGCTGTAGAAGGAATGAGGGTTAGAGATAGAATTGTCTAGCAGTATTACCTGTTGTAATTTGTAGGAAATCGAACTGTAAACTCTACTGAACCAGGTTTTAATCATGAATATACAAACGATACATTTTATATGTATTAACAATGACATTAAAACTCATTCAATCAACAACGATTTCCAAGGAATCATAAAAACAAGATCAATCGAAATGAAGTGAACATGGATTACTTCAACACTCCCACTCTTTGTTCACTTCGAAGACGTTACCCACAGACCTTGTCGATTTGTTGAAAATTTTTCTCGTGGTAAGGGTTTGGTTAAAATATCTGCCAACTGGTTTTCTGATTGGGTGTAAACAACAGTGATATTTTTTTCGTTTGTGATGATCATTATAGCTCATCAAGTTTATAGCACTTCTATTATCAACAAAAAGTTCCGTTGGATTTGAAACGTCAACATCAATTTCTTTAAGCAACCTTCTCAACCATATTATTTCTCGTGCGGCATCCCAAGCTGCAATATATTCAGATTCTGTCGTGGATGTTGCAACACTTTTGTCGTTGAGATGTCCATGTAACTGGACAACCTGATAATAAAGTAACATAGCCAGTTGTTGAATATCTAGTATCAATGTCTCCTGCAAAATCTGCATCTGAATACGCTTTTAAATATTCGTTGCTCCCACCATTGTATAGAATTCCATAACTTTTAGTACCCTTTAGGTATCTGAAAATACGTTTGACTGCTTTCCAGTGCTGCTTTCCTGGATTTTCCAAATATCTGCTAACTCTGCTCACTGAGAATGATATATCTGGACGAGTGACAACCGCTAAAAACATGCTTCTCTGTACGGAATATTTTTCATATATTATTTTTCTTCCTCGTTTTGGGGGCTTTGAGCTGCATTCAGAATAACATTCATTGTGGAAGTCCATTTTGTGTCTCTTATGTGGTGGTTCCACATCATCTCTCTGGGGCATAGTCTTTGATGTTGACGGTTGGTTTATGTTCTTCAAACCTGCCCAAAAGGGGAAGAATATTAGTGTAGGATATATGCTTTTATGCCTATGTAGATGAATTCATTCTCTCAACCTACTGTAAGCTGGCGATATAGCTATATCAAAGGTAAAGTATAACTTCAAAACAGCGACGTCTCAAGTATCGAAGAGACATCCTCCTTTTTTCCTTGGGGAGCCTGGGTTCATTAAAGTCCCCTTAGAATTGAAACATTTGTGCTATAGGTGTAATATAATTTATATCTTATGAACATTTTGGTATTGTTTACAATTAGAAAAGTGAAATCTTCTCACATTTGAAACTTTGTGGCCTCAGGAGCTCAAGGCTCCCTGCCCTGCCAGTATTATAGGGGGAGTCCTATAATAACGGTTGAATAAAATTTATAAACTGACAGATAAATCAAGGGATTTGTTAACAAATTTGGAATCAACTGAGAAAGGTGTAGATGTTAGGGAAAGGAATTATGAATATTTTAACTGGATTCGAGTTTGATTCGATCGGTTACCGTTTAGAGTTAATTTCCCGTTTTTGTTTCGTATGCTATATAAGCTCCAGGGTTGATCAAGCGGGTGGCGCTCTACCCTCCATCTTATCCACGCCCTTCTTCACTGTTAAACAGCTGGCGGCCTACCCTGGGAGCTATGATCTCTCTCTATCTAGTCTAAATTTTATTTTGTTAAAAGTGAAGTTCACGCGGACGCCACCTAGTGTTCACTAGCTGAACTTATTGGAATACGGATCCAATAGAAATGTAGAAATTTTTCTGGCTATGGAATGTTTCATTGTCGGGGTTACATAGTTCGTACCCTCACAAACAGACGGCAAAAAAGGTGCCAAATCAATTTTTTTCTTTCCGTGATTTCGTTTTTGGAAATTACATCCGATTACATTACTCAAAGCATTGGGTATCATTATGAAACTATACTGTGACGCAACTCCCTCTCCTAACCCTTGAATTTTTTTAGTACAGAAGAGTCATTGTAGAAACCGAGTATTCCTATCGAGTATTCTAATTGGTTCGTTTACGAAATGATATGCTATTTAACGGCTTGTATTATCGTTCATTTCTGAAACAGATAGATATCAAGTTGACAATGTTATTGAATTTTAAAATAAGATTCGTTGATAGAAAAGTTTACGCGGACGCCACCTAGAGTTGACTAGCAGAACTTACTGGAATGAAGATCCAATGGAAATGTAGAAATTTTTGTGCCTATGGAATGTTTTCATGTCGAGGTTATATAGTTCACGCCTTCACAGATAGATGGCAAAGGAGGTCCAATAGCAATATAAAATAGCTCATTTTAATTTTTTTCTCAATCTATTTTGATACCAGATCAATGTAAATGGGTTCACATGACTATATACTTTATAAATTTTGAATAGTTCATAATTGAACTACATACATACAACAGAAGTACATCTATGTTGATTCTCTTCTTTTACTTGTATGAGACTGAAGCTTTACTTTTCATAAAGTTATTTTGTCTGAACTCGGACGTAATTTTACAAAACCCACAAAAAATCATGATTACTTTCATAATCGATAATGATCCCATGTTATTCAAAGTCTAAAGTCAGAAAACCGAGATTGAAGTCATTGAATAAAATGAAGAAATCAAAATCATTGTGAAATGATATACAACAAAATAAATGTCAGGAATAATTCTCAGATGATGTGGTGCTGCAGGTTTTTCCGGGTTTTCCTGCAGCTGAAAAAGCAAATGCGCCACTGGAATCAATGAAGTCGCCCCGGAGCGCCAATTAATTTTTATTGTTGTATTTATTTTATTTTTATCGTTGTTTTAACACATTGTAATAATTCTGTAATCAAATATTCCAGTCATTCTCCCCAAAATATGGTAGATCGGTGACCAGAGCCGAGTTTAAACTGTGATGTGATCTAAGTTTCAACTGTCTCAGGAGCCAAGTTTCGACTGTGAAGGATGACGGGTTTCAATTTTGACGGGGGCTCAGTTTCAACTGAGGAAAAAGACCAGTTTGAACTGTTGCAGGAGTCGTGTTTCAACTGTGGGGTGCTGGCTGACGGGTCCCAAATGATATGCTATTCACTGGCTCGTATCACCGTTTATTCCTGAAAGAGATGGATATTGAATCATTAATAAATTGGTGGATGTAGCCGTCACTACGTGGTAGGAAATCATAATGAAAAAAAGAGAAATGAAACTCTTTATGTTTTTACCGCTTTTATTTGTAACTAACGTTACTGCAGTTTCATCCTATACGGTGTTACGGTTTCATTTTGTCATTTATTCTGTTTTGAGGTCGACGACTATCTAAACCTGAAATGAATACTTCCTTGAAAGTTTTGGGATATTTTAATACCTCGTCATTCGTTTAGTTCTCATTCACTGACAAACAACTATACAAGGATATATTCGAACGCATTAATTATATTCGAACACATATTCGAATCCCTTTAAGGATTCCGTGCTCCGACGGAACACGGAACGGTGAATTGACGACTTTGGTTCCGTGAATGTCTTGCCGCCGAAATTCAAAATTTGTTGTGATACTTTTGGTAGCCATTTGCTAATTTTCGAGTTTATGTCTAAACTTCTCGATTTTTCGGATTAATCAAGTATGATCATCTTTTATAAGAATAGGAAATTTTTATTCTTGGCATTTGGATGCTGGTAAAACATTCAACTCACTTGTTGGATTCAATTGCTTATGGAGAACAGAATCTTACTGATTTGAATTTTGGCTTCTTGGGACAAAAGTAAACCTATAGGCCACACGACACTACAGGCGAGTTGATATTTATCAACGAGACAACTCATATATTCAGAGAATGAGCTTGATCATTCTGTCCAGACTCCAGACGTATCGTCCCGGACATCACTTCCAGTGAACCGTTTCCATCTAATATGAATTGTTTCATTTTAGGCTTTCTTTCATCTGAATACCGCTTCCTCGTGTTAGTATTGCTATAAGACTAGACATCCTTGCATGAATGCCTAATACAGTAGTAGCAGTAGTTAGTAGTTAACCGCTGTTGTACCGATCACAATTGTTGTACGGACAGAGCACTGCAGACCTAAGTTTGTAACTCTAAAACCATTCTTGTTCTGCAAGCCACCTTGAGGGAGACACACACATATAAGCTTAGTTATTAAGATAGGGACAAATAACTTATCAGAGACTAGATTTTTGATGCTTGATCTATTATCTCAACAAAGATTTATGTTCTTCAAACCTGCCCAAAAGGGGAAGAATATTAGTGTAGGATATATGCTTTTATGCCTATGTAGATGAATTCATTCTCTCGACCTACTGTAAGCTGGCGATATAGCTATAAAGGGGTGTTGGTGAGGAAACTTTTTTGCAGTTTGAGTCGAACTGCAGTTCATCGAGCAATACATGAAGTATCAATTCGAATAGTTGAAGTGATGGGTGCAGAATGTATAGTATTCCCTCAGAATATTCGGGAAAGGAATGTATTGAAAATGGCTTTCATGGAGAAATGGAGAGGACAATTTGCTGTAGAAGGAATGAGGGTTAGAGATAGAATTGTCTAGCAGTATTACCTGTTGTAATTTGTAGGAAATCGAACTGTAAACTCTACTGAACCAGGTTTTAATCATGAATATACAAACGATACATTTTATATGTATTAACAATGACATTAAAACTCATTCAATCAACAACGATTTCCAAGGAATCATAAAAACAAGATCAATCGAAATGAAGTGAACATGGATTACTTCAACACTCCCACTCTTTGTTCACTTCGAAGACGTTACCCACAGACCTTGTCGATTTGTTGAAAATTTTTCTCGTGGTAAGGGTTTGGTTAAAATATCTGCCAACTGGTTTTCTGATTGGGTGTAAACAACAGTGATATTTTTTTCGTTTGTGATGATCATTATAGCTCATCAAGTTTATAGCACTTCTATTATCAACAAAAAGTTCCGTTGGATTTGAAACGTCAACATCAATTTCTTTAAGCAACCTTCTCAACCATATTATTTCTCGTGCGGCATCCCAAGCTGCAATATATTCAGATTCTGTCGTGGATGTTGCAACACTTTTGTCGTTGAGATGTCCATGTAACTGGACAACCTGATAATAAAGTAACATAGCCAGTTGTTGAATATCTAGTATCAATGTCTCCTGCAAAATCTGCATCTGAATACGCTTTTAAATATTCGTTGCTCCCACCATTGTATAGAATTCCATAACTTTTAGTACCCTTTAGGTATCTGAAAATACGTTTGACTGCTTTCCAGTGCTGCTTTCCTGGATTTTCCAAATATCTGCTAACTCTGCTCACTGAGAATGATATATCTGGACGAGTGACAACCGCTAAAAACATGCTTCTCTGTACGGAATATTTTTCATATATTATTTTTCTTCCTCGTTTTGGGGGCTTTGAGCTGCATTCAGAATAACATTCATTGTGGAAGTCCATTTTGTGTCTCTTATGTGGTGGTTCCACATCATCTCTCTGGGGCATAGTCTTTGATGTTGACGGTTGGTTTATGTTCTTCAAACCTGCCCAAAAGGGGAAGAATATTAGTGTAGGATATATGCTTTTATGCCTATGTAGATGAATTCATTCTCTCAACCTACTGTAAGCTGGCGATATAGCTATATCAAAGGTAAAGTATAACTTCAAAACAGCGACGTCTCAAGTATCGAAGAGACATCCTCCTTTTTTCCTTGGGGAGCCTGGGTTCATTAAAGTCCCCTTAGAATTGAAACATTTGTGCTATAGGTGTAATATAATTTATATCTTATGAACATTTTGGTATTGTTTACAATTAGAAAAGTGAAATCTTCTCACATTTGAAACTTTGTGGCCTCAGGAGCTCAAGGCTCCCTGCCCTGCCAGTATTATAGGGGGAGTCCTATAATAACGGTTGAATAAAATTTATAAACTGACAGATAAATCAAGGGATTTGTTAACAAATTTGGAATCAACTGAGAAAGGTGTAGATGTTAGGGAAAGGAATTATGAATATTTTAACTGGATTCGAGTTTGATTCGATCGGTTACCGTTTACAGTTAATTTCCCGTTTTTGCAAACAACTATACAAGGATATATTCGAACGCATTAATTATATTCGAACACATATTCGAATCCCTTTAAGGATTCCGTGCTCCGACGGAACACGGAACGGTGAATTGACGACTTTGGTTCCGTGAATGTCTTGCCGCCGAAATTCAAAATTTGTTGTGATACTTTTGGTAGCCATTTGCTAATTTTCGAGTTTATGTCTAAACTTCTCGATTTTTCGGATTAATCAAGTATGATCATCTTTTATAAGAATAGGAAATTTTTATTCTTGGCATTTGGATGCTGGTAAAACATTCAACTCACTTGTTGGATTCAATTGCTTATGGAGAACAGAATCTTACTGATTTGAATTTTGGCTTCTTGGGACAAAAGTAAACCTATAGGCCACACGACACTACAGGCGAGTTGATATTTATCAACGAGACAACTCATATATTCAGAGAATGAGCTTGATCATTCTGTCCAGACTCCAGACGTATCGTCCCGGACATCACTTCCAGTGAACCGTTTCCATCTAATATGAATTGTTTCATTTTAGGCTTTCTTTCATCTGAATACCGCTTCCTCGTGTTAGTATTGCTATAAGACTAGACATCCTTGCATGAATGCCTAATACAGTAGTAGCAGTAGTTAGTAGTTAACCGCTGTTGTACCGATCACAATTGTTGTACGGACAGAGCACTGCAGACCTAAGTTTGTAACTCTAAAACCATTCTTGTTCTGCAAGCCACCTTGAGGGAGACACACACATATAAGCTTAGTTATTAAGATAGGGACAAATAACTTATCAGAGACTAGATTTTTGATGCTTGATCTATTATCTCAACAAAGATTTATGTTCTTCAAACCTGCCCAAAAGGGGAAGAATATTAGTGTAGGATATATGCTTTTATGCCTATGTAGATGAATTCATTCTCTCGACCTACTGTAAGCTGGCGATATAGCTATAAAGGGGTGTTGGTGAGGAAACTTTTTTGCAGTTTGAGTCGAACTGCAGTTCATCGAGCAATACATGAAGTATCAATTCGAATAGTTGAAGTGATGGGTGCAGAATGTATAGTATTCCCTCAGAATATTCGGGAAAGGAATGTATTGAAAATGGCTTTCATGGAGAAATGGAGAGGACAATTTGCTGTAGAAGGAATGAGGGTTAGAGATAGAATTGTCTAGCAGTATTACCTGTTGTAATTTGTAGGAAATCGAACTGTAAACTCTACTGAACCAGGTTTTAATCATGAATATACAAACGATACATTTTATATGTATTAACAATGACATTAAAACTCATTCAATCAACAACGATTTCCAAGGAATCATAAAAAACAAGATCAATCGAAATGAAGTGAACATGGATTACTTCAACACTCCCACTCTTTGTTCACTTCGAAGACGTTACCCACAGACCTTGTCGATTTGTTGAAAATTTTTCTCGTGGTAAGGGTTTGGTTAAAATATCTGCCAACTGGTTTTCTGATTGGGTGTAAACAACAGTGATATTTTTTTCGTTTGTGATGATCATTATAGCTCATCAAGTTTATAGCACTTCTATTATCAACAAAAAGTTCCGTTGGATTTGAAACGTCAACATCAATTTCTTTAAGCAACCTTCTCAACCATATTATTTCTCGTGCGGCATCCCAAGCTGCAATATATTCAGATTCTGTCGTGGATGTTGCAACACTTTTGTCGTTGAGATGTCCATGTAACTGGACAACCTGATAATAAAGTAACATAGCCAGTTGTTGAATATCTAGTATCAATGTCTCCTGCAAAATCTGCATCTGAATACGCTTTTAAATATTCGTTGCTCCCACCATTGTATAGAATTCCATAACTTTTAGTACCCTTTAGGTATCTGAAAATACGTTTGACTGCTTTCCAGTGCTGCTTTCCTGGATTTTCCAAATATCTGCTAACTCTGCTCACTGAGAATGATATATCTGGACGAGTGACAACCGCTAAAAACATGCTTCTCTGTACGGAATATTTTTCATATATTATTTTTCTTCCTCGTTTTGGGGCTTTGAGCTGCATTCAGAATAACATTCATTGTGGAAGTCCATTTTGTGTCTCTTATGTGGTGGTTCCACATCATCTCTCTGGGGCATAGTCTTTGATGTTGACGGTTGGTTTATGTTCTTCAAACCTGCCCAAAAGGGGAAGAATATTAGTGTAGGATATATGCTTTTATGCCTATGTAGATGAATTCATTCTCTCAACCTACTGTAAGCTGGCGATATAGCTATATCAAAGGTAAAGTATAACTTCAAAACAGCGACGTCTCAAGTATCGAAGAGACATCCTCCTTTTTTCCTTGGGGAGCCTGGGTTCATTAAAGTCCCCTTAGAATTGAAACATTTGTGCTATAGGTGTAATATAATTTATATCTTATGAACATTTTGGTATTGTTTACAATTAGAAAAGTGAAATCTTCTCACATTTGAAACTTTGTGGCCTCAGGAGCTCAAGGCTCCTGCCCTGCCAGTATTATAGGGGAGTCCTATAATAACGGTTGAATAAAATTTATAAACTGACAGATAAATCAAGGGATTTGTTAACAAATTTGGAATCAACTGAGAAAGGTGTAGATGTTAGGGAAAGGAATTATGAATATTTTAACTGGATTCGAGTTTGATTCGATCGTTACCGTTTAGAGTTAATTTTCCCGTTTTTGTTTCGTATGCTATATAAGCTCCAGGTTTGATCAAGCGGGTGGCGCTCTACCCTCCATCTTATCCACGCCCTTCTTCACTGTTAAACAGCTGCGGCCTACCCTGGAGCTATGATCTCTCTCTATCTAGTCTAAATTTTAATTTGTAAAAAGTGAAGTTCACGCGGACGCCACCTAGTGTTTCACTAGCTGAACTTATTGGAATACGGATCCAATAGAAATGAAGAAATTTTCTGGCTATGGAATGTTTTCATTGTCGGTGTTACATAGTTCGTACCCTCACAAACAGACGGCAAAAAAGGTGCCAAATCAATTTTTTCTTCCGTGATTCCGTTTTTGGAATTACATCCGATTACATTACTCAAAGCAATGGGTATCATTATGAAACTATACTGTGACGCAACTCCCTCTCCTAACCCTTGAATTTTTAGTACAGAAGAGTCATTGTAGAAACCGAGTATTCCTATCGAGTAATCTATTGGTTCGTTTACGAAATGAATGCAATTTAACGCTGGATTTACGTTCAATTCTGAAACAGATAGATATCAAGTTGACAATGTTATTGAATTTAAAATAAGATTCGTTGATAGAAAAGTTTACGCGGACGCCACTTAGAGTTGACAGCAGAACTTACTGGAATGAAGATCCAATGGAAATGTAGAAATTTTGTGCCTATGGAATGTTTTCATGTCGAGGTTTATATAGTTTCACGCCTTCACAGATAGATGGCAAAGGAGGTCCAATATCAAAATAAATAAGCTCATTTTAATTTTTTTCTCAATCTATTTTGATACCAGATCAATGTAAATGGGTTCACATGACTATATACTTTATAAATTTGAATAGTTCATAATTGAACTACATACATACAACAGAAGTACATCTATGTTGATTCTCTTCTTTTACTTGTATGAACTGAAGCTTTACTTTTCATAAATTATTTTGTCTGAACTCGGACGTAATTTTACAAAACCCACAAAAAATCATGATTACTTTCATAATCGATAATGACCATGTTATTCAAAGTCTAAAGTCAGAAAACCGAGATTGAAGTCATTGATAAAAGAAGAAATCAAAATCATGTGAAATGATATACAACAAAATAAATGTCATGGAATAATTCTCAGATGATTGTGGTGCTGCAGTTTTTCCGGGTTTTCCTGCTCTGAAAAAGCAAATGCGCCACTGGAACAATGAAGTCGCCCTGGAGCGCCAATAATTTTTTATTGTTGTATTTATTTTATTTTTATCGTTGTTTTAACACATGTAATAATTCTGTAAACAAATATTCCATTCTTCTCCCCAAAATAAGGTAATCGTGACATAGCCGAGTTTAAACTGTGATGTGATCTAAGTTTTCAAACTTCCCTCAGGAGCCAAGTTTCGACTGTGAAGGATGACGGTTTCAATTTTGACGGGGCTCAGTTTCAACTGAGGAAAAAGACCAGTTTGAACTGTTGCAGGAGTCGTGTTTCAACTGTGGCGGGTGCTGGCTGACGGTCCAAATGATATGCTATTCATTCTGGCTCGTATCACCGTTTATTCCTGAAAGAGATGGATATTGAATCATTAATAAATTGGTGGATGTAGCCGTCACTACGTGGTAGGAATCATAATGAAAAAAAGAAAATGAAACTCTTATTATTTTACCGCTTTTATTTTGTAACTAACGTTACTGCATTTCATCCTATACGGGTTACGGTTTCATTTTGTCTTTATTCTGTTTTGAGGTCGACGACTATTTAAACCTGAAATGAATACTTCCTTGAAAGTTTTTGGGATATTTTAATACCTCGTCATTCGTTTAGTTCTCATTCACTGACAAACAACTATACAAGGATATATTCGAACGCATTAATTATATTCGAACACATATTCGAATCCCTTTAAGGATTCCGTGCTCCGACGGAACACGGAACGGTGAATTGACGACTTTGGTTCCGTGAATGTCTTGCCGCCGAAATTCAAAATTTGTTGTGATACTTTTGGTAGCCATTTGCTAATTTTCGAGTTTATGTCTAAACTTCTCGATTTTTCGGATTAATCAAGTATGATCATCTTTTATAAGAATAGGAAATTTTTATTCTTGGCATTTGGATGCTGGTAAAACATTCAACTCACTTGTTGGATTCAATTGCTTATGGAGAACAGAATCTTACTGATTTGAATTTTGGCTTCTTGGGACAAAAGTAAACCTATAGGCCACACGACACTACAGGCGAGTTGATATTTATCAACGAGACAACTCATATATTCAGAGAATGAGCTTGATCATTCTGTCCAGACTCCAGACGTATCGTCCCGGACATCACTTCCAGTGAACCGTTTCCATCTAATATGAATTGTTTCATTTTAGGCTTTCTTTCATCTGAATACCGCTTCCTCGTGTTAGTATTGCTATAAGACTAGACATCCTTGCATGAATGCCTAATACAGTAGTAGCAGTAGTTAGTAGTTAACCGCTGTTGTACCGATCACAATTGTTGTACGGACAGAGCACTGCAGACCTAAGTTTGTAACTCTAAAACCATTCTTGTTCTGCAAGCCACCTTGAGGGAGACACACACATATAAGCTTAGTTATTAAGATAGGGACAAATAACTTATCAGAGACTAGATTTTTGATGCTTGATCTATTATCTCAACAAAGATTTATGTTCTTCAAACCTGCCCAAAAGGGGAAGAATATTAGTGTAGGATATATGCTTTTATGCCTATGTAGATGAATTCATTCTCTCGACCTACTGTAAGCTGGCGATATAGCTATAAAGGGGTGGTGAGGAAACTTTTTTGCAGTTTGAGTCGAACTGCAGTTCATCGAGCAATACATGAAGTATCAATTCGAATAGTTGAAGTGATGGGTGCAGAATGTATAGTATTCCCTCAGAATATTCGGGAAAGGAATGTATTGAAAATGGCTTTCATGGAGAAATGGAGAGGACAATTTGCTGTAGAAGGAATGAGGGTTAGAGATAGAATTGTCTAGCAGTATTACCTGTTGTAATTTGTAGGAAATCGAACTGTAAACTCTACTGAACCAGGTTTTAATCATGAATATACAAACGATACATTTTATATGTATTAACAATGACATTAAAACTCATTCAATCAACAACGATTTCCAAGGAATCATAAAAACAAGATCAATCGAAATGAAGTGAACATGGATTACTTCAACACTCCCACTCTTTGTTCACTTCGAAGACGTTACCCACAGACCTTGTCGATTTGTTGAAAATTTTTCTCGTGGTAAGGGTTTGGTTAAAATATCTGCCAACTGGTTTTCTGATTGGGTGTAAACAACAGTGATATTTTTTTCGTTTGTGATGATCATTATAGCTCATCAAGTTTATAGCACTTCTATTATCAACAAAAAGTTCCGTTGGATTTGAAACGTCAACATCAATTTCTTTAAGCAACCTTCTCAACCATATTATTTCTCGTGCGGCATCCCAAGCTGCAATATATTCAGATTCTGTCGTGGATGTTGCAACACTTTTGTCGTTGAGATGTCCATGTAACTGGACAACCTGATAATAAAGTAACATAGCCAGTTGTTGAATATCTAGTATCAATGTCTCCTGCAAAATCTGCATCTGAATACGCTTTTAAATATTCGTTGCTCCCACCATTGTATAGAATTCCATAACTTTTAGTACCCTTTAGGTATCTGAAAATACGTTTGACTGCTTTCCAGTGCTGCTTTCCTGGATTTTCCAAATATCTGCTAACTCTGCTCACTGAGAATGATATATCTGGACGAGTGACAACCGCTAAAAACATGCTTCTTCTGTACGGAATATTTTTCATATATTATTTTTCTTCCTCGTTTTGGGGGCTTTGAGCTGCATTCAGAATAACATTCATTGTGGAAGTCCATTTTGTGTCTCTTATGTGGTGGTTCCACATCATCTCTCTGGGGCATAGTCTTTGATGTTGACGGTTGGTTTATGTTCTTCAAACCTGCCCAAAAGGGGAAGAATATTAGTGTAGGATATATGCTTTTATGCCTATGTAGATGAATTCATTCTCTCAACCTACTGTAAGCTGGCGATATAGCTATATCAAAGGTAAAGTATAACTTCAAAACAGCGACGTCTCAAGTATCGAAGAGACATCCTCCTTTTTTCCTTGGGGAGCCTGGGTTCATTAAAGTCCCCTTAGAATTGAAACATTTGTGCTATAGGTGTAATATAATTTATATCTTATGAACATTTTGGTATTGTTTACAATTAGAAAAGTGAAATCTTCTCACATTTGAAACTTTGTGGCCTCAGGAGCTCAAGGCTCCCTGCCCTGCCAGTATTATAGGGGGAGTCCTATAATAACGGTTGAATAAAATTTATAAACTGACAGATAAATCAAGGGATTTGTTAACAAATTTGGAATCAACTGAGAAAGGTGTAGATGTTAGGGAAAGGAATTATGAATATTTTAACTGGATTCGAGTTTGATTCGATCGGTTACCGTTTACAGTTAATTTCCCGTTTTTGCAAACAACTATACAAGGATATATTCGAACGCATTAATTATATTCGAACACATATTCGAATCCCTTTAAGGATTCCGTGCTCCGACGGAACACGGAACGGTGAATTGACGACTTTGGTTCCGTGAATGTCTTGCCGCCGAAATTCAAAATTTGTTGTGATACTTTTGGTAGCCATTTGCTAATTTTCGAGTTTATGTCTAAACTTCTCGATTTTTCGGATTAATCAAGTATGATCATCTTTTATAAGAATAGGAAATTTTTATTCTTGGCATTTGGATGCTGGTAAAACATTCAACTCACTTGTTGGATTCAATTGCTTATGGAGAACAGAATCTTACTGATTTGAATTTTGGCTTCTTGGGACAAAAGTAAACCTATAGGCCACACGACACTACAGGCGAGTTGATATTTATCAACGAGACAACTCATATATTCAGAGAATGAGCTTGATCATTCTGTCCAGACTCCAGACGTATCGTCCCGGACATCACTTCCAGTGAACCGTTTCCATCTAATATGAATTGTTTCATTTTAGGCTTTCTTTCATCTGAATACCGCTTCCTCGTGTTAGTATTGCTATAAGACTAGACATCCTTGCATGAATGCCTAATACAGTAGTAGCAGTAGTTAGTAGTTAACCGCTGTTGTACCGATCACAATTGTTGTACGGACAGAGCACTGCAGACCTAAGTTTGTAACTCTAAAACCATTCTTGTTCTGCAAGCCACCTTGAGGGAGACACACACATATAAGCTTAGTTATTAAGATAGGGACAAATAACTTATCAGAGACTAGATTTTTGATGCTTGATCTATTATCTCAACAAAGATTTATGTTCTTCAAACCTGCCCAAAAGGGGAAGAATATTAGTGTAGGATATATGCTTTTATGCCTATGTAGATGAATTCATTCTCTCGACCTACTGTAAGCTGGCGATATAGCTATAAAGGGGTGTTGGTGAGGAAACTTTTTTGCAGTTTGAGTCGAACTGCAGTTCATCGAGCAATACATGAAGTATCAATTCGAATAGTTGAAGTGATGGGTGCAGAATGTATAGTATTCCCTCAGAATATTCGGGAAAGGAATGTATTGAAAATGGCTTTCATGGAGAAATGGAGAGGACAATTTGCTGTAGAAGGAATGAGGGTTAGAGATAGAATTGTCTAGCAGTATTACCTGTTGTAATTTGTAGGAAATCGAACTGTAAACTCTACTGAACCAGGTTTTAATCATGAATATACAAACGATACATTTTATATGTATTAACAATGACATTAAAACTCATTCAATCAACAACGATTTCCAAGGAATCATAAAAACAAGATCAATCGAAATGAAGTGAACATGGATTACTTCAACACTCCCACTCTTTGTTCACTTCGAAGACGTTACCCACAGACCTTGTCGATTTGTTGAAAATTTTTCTCGTGGTAAGGGTTTGGTTAAAATATCTGCCAACTGGTTTTCTGATTGGGTGTAAACAACAGTGATATTTTTTTCGTTTGTGATGATCATTATAGCTCATCAAGTTTATAGCACTTCTATTATCAACAAAAAGTTCCGTTGGATTTGAAACGTCAACATCAATTTCTTTAAGCAACCTTCTCAACCATATTATTTCTCGTGCGGCATCCCAAGCTGCAATATATTCAGATTCTGTCGTGGATGTTGCAACACTTTTGTCGTTGAGATGTCCATGTAACTGGACAACCTGATAATAAAGTAACATAGCCAGTTGTTGAATATCTAGTATCAATGTCTCCTGCAAAATCTGCATCTGAATACGCTTTTAAATATTCGTTGCTCCCACCATTGTATAGAATTCCATAACTTTTAGTACCCTTTAGGTATCTGAAAATACGTTTGACTGCTTTCCAGTGCTGCTTTCCTGGATTTTCCAAATATCTGCTAACTCTGCTCACTGAGAATGATATATCTGGACGAGTGACAACCGCTAAAAACAAGCTTCTCTGTACGGAATATTTTTCATATATTATTTTTCTTCCTCGTTTTGGGGCTTTGAGCTGCATTCAGAATAACATTCATTGTGGAAGTCCATTTTGTGTCTCTTATGTGGTGGTTCCACATCATCTCTCTGGGGCATAGTCTTTGATGTTGACGGTTGGTTTATGTTCTTCAAACCTGCCCAAAAGGGGAAGAATATTAGTGTAGGATATATGCTTTTATGCCTATGTAGATGAATTCATTCTCTCAACCTACTGTAAGCTGGCGATATAGCTATATCAAAGGTAAAGTATAACTTCAAAACAGCGACGTCTCAAGTATCGAAGAGACATCCTCCTTTTTTCCTTGGGGAGCCTGGGTTCATTAAAGTCCCCTTAGAATTGAAACATTTGTGCTATAGGTGTAATATAATTTATATCTTATGAACATTTTGGTATTGTTTACAATTAGAAAAGTGAAATCTTCTCACATTTGAAACTTTGTGGCCTCAGGAGCTCAAGGCTCCCTGCCCTGCCAAGTATTATAGGGGGAGTCCTATAATAACGGTTGAATAAAATTTATAAACTGACAGATAAATCAAGGGATTTGTTAACAAATTTGGAATCAACTGAGAAAGGTGTAGATGTTAGGGAAAGGAATTATGAATATTTTAACTGGATTCGAGTTTGATTCGATCGGTTACCGTTTAGAGTTAATTTCCCGTTTTTGTTTCGTATGCTATATAAGCTCCAGGTTTGATCAAGCGGGTGCGCTCTACCCTCCATCTTATCCACGCCCTTCTTCACTGTTAAACAGCTGGCGGCCTACCCTGGGAGCTATGATCTCTCTCTATCTAGTCTAAATTTTATTTTGTTAAAAGTGAAGTTCACGCGGACGCCACCTAGTGTTCACTAGCTGAACTTATTGGAATACGGATCCAATAGAAATGTAGAAATTTTTCTGGCTATGGAATGTTTCATTGTCGGGGTTACATAGTTCGTACCCTCACAAACAGACGGCAAAAAAGGTGCCAAATCAATTTTTTCTTTCCGTGATTTCGTTTTTGGAAATTACATCCGATTACATTACTCAAAGCATTGGGTATCATTATGAAACTATACTGTGACGCAACTCCCTCTCCTAACCCTTGAATTTTTTTTAGTACAGAAGAGTCATTGTAGAAACCGAGTATTCCTATCGAGTATTCTAATTGGTTCGTTTACGAAATGATATGCTATTTAACGGCTTGTATTATCGTTCATTTCTGAAACAGATAGATATCAAGTTGACAATGTTATTGAATTTTAAAATAAGATTCGTTGATAGAAAAGTTTACGCGGACGCCACCTAGAGTTGACTAGCAGAACTTACTGGAATGAAGATCCAATGGAAATGTAGAAATTTTTGTGCCTATGGAATGTTTTCATGTCGAGGTTATATAGTTCACGCCTTCACAGATAGATGGCAAAGGAGGTCCAATAGCAATATAAAATAGCTCATTTTAATTTTTTTCTCAATCTATTTTGATACCAGATCAATGTAAATGGTTCACATGACTATATACTTTATAAATTTTGAATAGTTCATAATTGAACTACATACATACAACAGAAGTACATCTATGTTGATTCTCTTCTTTTACTTGTATGAGACTGAAGCTTTACTTTTCATAAAGTTATTTTTGTCTGAACTCGGACGTAATTTTACAAAACCCACAAAAAATCATGATTACTTTCATAATCGATAATGATCCCATGTTATTCAAAGTCTAAAGTCAGAAAACCGAGATTGAAGTCATTGAATAAAATGAAGAAATCAAAATCATTGTGAAATGATATACAACAAAATAAATGTCAGGAATAATTCTCAGATGATGTGGTGCTGCAGGTTTTTCCGGGTTTTCCTGCAGCTGAAAAAGCAAATGCGCCACTGGAATCAATGAAGTCGCCCCGGAGCGCCAATTAATTTTTATTGTTGTATTTATTTTATTTTTATCGTTGTTTTAACACATTGTAATAATTCTGTAATCAAATATTCCAGTCATTCTCCCCAAAATATGGTAGATCGGTGACCAGAGCCGAGTTTAAACTGTGATGTGATCTAAGTTTCAACTGTCTCAGGAGCCAAGTTTCGACTGTGAAGGATGACGGGTTTCAATTTTGACGGGGGCTCAGTTTCAACTGAGGAAAAAGACCAGTTTGAACTGTTGCAGGAGTCGTGTTTCAACTGTGGCGGTGCTGGCTGACGGGTCCCAAATGATATGCTATTCACTGGCTCGTATCACCGTTTATTCCTGAAAGAGATGGATATTGAATCATTAATAAATTGGTGGATGTAGCCGTCACTACGTGGTAGGAAATCATAATGAAAAAAAGAGAAATGAAACTCTTTATGTTTTTACCGCTTTTATTTGTAACTAACGTTACTGCAGTTTCATCCTATACGGTGTTACGGTTTCATTTTGTCATTTATTCTGTTTTGAGGTCGACGACTATCTAAACCTGAAATGAATACTTCCTTGAAAGTTTTGGGATATTTTAATACCTCGTCATTCGTTTAGTTCTCATTCACTGACAAACAACTATACAAGGATATATTCGAACGCATTAATTATATTCGAACACATATTCGAATCCCTTTAAGGATTCCGTGCTCCGACGGAACACGGAACGGTGAATTGACGACTTTGGTTCCGTGAATGTCTTGCCGCCGAAATTCAAAATTTGTTGTGATACTTTTGGTAGCCATTTGCTAATTTTCGAGTTTATGTCTAAACTTCTCGATTTTTCGGATTAATCAAGTATGATCATCTTTTATAAGAATAGGAAATTTTTATTCTTGGCATTTGGATGCTGGTAAAACATTCAACTCACTTGTTGGATTCAATTGCTTATGGAGAACAGAATCTTACTGATTTGAATTTTGGCTTCTTGGGACAAAAGTAAACCTATAGGCCACACGACACTACAGGCGAGTTGATATTTATCAACGAGACAACTCATATATTCAGAGAATGAGCTTGATCATTCTGTCCAGACTCCAGACGTATCGTCCCGGACATCACTTCCAGTGAACCGTTTCCATCTAATATGAATTGTTTCATTTTAGGCTTTCTTTCATCTGAATACCGCTTCCTCGTGTTAGTATTGCTATAAGACTAGACATCCTTGCATGAATGCCTAATACAGTAGTAGCAGTAGTTAGTAGTTAACCGCTGTTGTACCGATCACAATTGTTGTACGGACAGAGCACTGCAGACCTAAGTTTGTAACTCTAAAACCATTCTTGTTCTGCAAGCCACCTTGAGGGAGACACACACATATAAGCTTAGTTATTAAGATAGGGACAAATAACTTATCAGAGACTAGATTTTTGATGCTTGATCTATTATCTCAACAAAGATTTATGTTCTTCAAACCTGCCCAAAAGGGGAAGAATATTAGTGTAGGATATATGCTTTTATGCCTATGTAGATGAATTCATTCTCTCGACCTACTGTAAGCTGGCGATATAGCTATAAAGGGGTGTTGGTGAGGAAACTTTTTTGCAGTTTGAGTCGAACTGCAGTTCATCGAGCAATACATGAAGTATCAATTCGAATAGTTGAAGTGATGGGTGCAGAATGTATAGTATTCCCTCAGAATATTCGGGAAAGGAATGTATTGAAAATGGCTTTCATGGAGAAATGGAGAGGACAATTTGCTGTAGAAGGAATGAGGGTTAGAGATAGAATTGTCTAGCAGTATTACCTGTTGTAATTTGTAGGAAATCGAACTGTAAACTCTACTGAACCAGGTTTTAATCATGAATATACAAACGATACATTTTATATGTATTAACAATGACATTAAAACTCATTCAATCAACAACGATTTCCAAGGAATCATAAAAACAAGATCAATCGAAATGAAGTGAACATGGATTACTTCAACACTCCCACTCTTTGTTCACTTCGAAGACGTTACCCACAGACCTTGTCGATTTGTTGAAAATTTTTCTCGTGGTAAGGGTTTGGTTAAAATATCTGCCAACTGGTTTTCTGATTGGGTGTAAACAACAGTGATATTTTTTTCGTTTGTGATGATCATTATAGCTCATCAAGTTTATAGCACTTCTATTATCAACAAAAAGTTCCGTTGGATTTGAAACGTCAACATCAATTTCTTTAAGCAACCTTCTCAACCATATTATTTCTCGTGCGGCATCCCAAGCTGCAATATATTCAGATTCTGTCGTGGATGTTGCAACACTTTTGTCGTTGAGATGTCCATGTAACTGGACAACCTGATAATAAAGTAACATAGCCAGTTGTTGAATATCTAGTATCAATGTCTCCTGCAAAATCTGCATCTGAATACGCTTTTAAATATTCGTTGCTCCCACCATTGTATAGAATTCCATAACTTTTAGTACCCTTTAGGTATCTGAAAATACGTTTGACTGCTTCCAGTGCTGCTTTCCTGGATTTTCCAAATATCTGCTAACTCTGCTCACTGAGAATGATATATCTGGACGAGTGACAACCGCTAAAAACATGCTTCTCTGTACGGAATATTTTTCATATATTATTTTTCTTCCTCGTTTTGGGGGCTTTGAGCTGCATTCAGAATAACATTCATTGTGGAAGTCCATTTTGTGTCTCTTATGTGGTGGTTCCACATCATCTCTCTGGGGCATAGTCTTTGATGTTGACGGTTGGTTTATGTTCTTCAAACCTGCCCAAAAGGGGAAGAATATTAGTGTAGGATATATGCTTTTATGCCTATGTAGATGAATTCATTCTCTCAACCTACTGTAAGCTGGCGATATAGCTATATCAAAGGTAAAGTATAACTTCAAAACAGCGACGTCTCAAGTATCGAAGAGACATCCTCCTTTTTTCCTGGGGAGCCTGGGTTCATTAAAGTCCCTTAGAATTGAAACATTTGTGCTATAGGTGTAATATAATTTATATCTTATGAACATTTTGGTATTGTTTACAATTAGAAAAGTGAAATCTTCTCACATTTGAAACTTTGTGGCCTCAGGAGCTCAAGGCTCCTGCCCTGCCTGCCAGTATTATAGGGGGAGTCCTATAATAACGGTTGAATAAAATTTAAAACTGACAGATAAATCAAGGGATTTGTTAACAAATTTGGAATCAACTGAAAGGTGTAGATGTTAGGGAAAGGAATTATGAATATTTTAACTGGATTCGAGTTTGATTCGATCGGTTACCGTTTACAGTTAATTTCCCGTTTTTGCAAACAACTATACAAGGATATATTCGAACGCATTAATTATATTCGAACACATATTCGAATCCCTTTAAGGATTCCGTGCTCCGACGGAACACGGAACGGTGAATTGACGACTTTGGTTCCGTGAATGTCTTGCCGCCGAAATTCAAAATTTGTTGTGATACTTTTGGTAGCCATTTGCTAATTTTCGAGTTTATGTCTAAACTTCTCGATTTTTCGGATTAATCAAGTATGATCATCTTTTATAAGAATAGGAAATTTTTATTCTTGGCATTTGGATGCTGGTAAAACATTCAACTCACTTGTTGGATTCAATTGCTTATGGAGAACAGAATCTTACTGATTTGAATTTTGGCTTCTTGGGACAAAAGTAAACCTATAGGCCACACGACACTACAGGCGAGTTGATATTTATCAACGAGACAACTCATATATTCAGAGAATGAGCTTGATCATTCTGTCCAGACTCCAGACGTATCGTCCCGGACATCACTTCCAGTGAACCGTTTCCATCTAATATGAATTGTTTCATTTTAGGCTTTCTTTCATCTGAATACCGCTTCCTCGTGTTAGTATTGCTATAAGACTAGACATCCTTGCATGAATGCCTAATACAGTAGTAGCAGTAGTTAGTAGTTAACCGCTGTTGTACCGATCACAATTGTTGTACGGACAGAGCACTGCAGACCTAAGTTTGTAACTCTAAAACCATTCTTGTTCTGCAAGCCACCTTGAGGGAGACACACACATATAAGCTTAGTTATTAAGATAGGGACAAATAACTTATCAGAGACTAGATTTTTGATGCTTGATCTATTATCTCAACAAAGATTTATGTTCTTCAAACCTGCCCAAAAGGGGAAGAATATTAGTGTAGGATATATGCTTTTATGCCTATGTAGATGAATTCATTCTCTCGACCTACTGTAAGCTGGCGATATAGCTATAAAGGGGTGTTGGTGAGGAAACTTTTTTGCAGTTTGAGTCGAACTGCAGTTCATCGAGCAATACATGAAGTATCAATTCGAATAGTTGAAGTGATGGGTGCAGAATGTATAGTATTCCCTCAGAATATTCGGGAAAGGAATGTATTGAAAATGGCTTTCATGGAGAAATGGAGAGGACAATTTGCTGTAGAAGGAATGAGGGTTAGAGATAGAATTGTCTAGCAGTATTACCTGTTGTAATTTGTAGGAAATCGAACTGTAAACTCTACTGAACCAGGTTTTAATCATGAATATACAAACGATACATTTTATATGTATTAACAATGACATTAAAACTCATTCAATCAACAACGATTTCCAAGGAATCATAAAAACAAGATCAATCGAAATGAAGTGAACATGGATTACTTCAACACTCCCACTCTTTGTTCACTTCGAAGACGTTACCCACAGACCTTGTCGATTTGTTGAAAATTTTTCTCGTGGTAAGGGTTTGGTTAAAATATCTGCCAACTGGTTTTCTGATTGGGTGTAAACAACAGTGATATTTTTTTCGTTTGTGATGATCATTATAGCTCATCAAGTTTATAGCACTTCTATTATCAACAAAAAGTTCCGTTGGATTTGAAACGTCAACATCAATTTCTTTAAGCAACCTTCTCAACCATATTATTTCTCGTGCGGCATCCCAAGCTGCAATATATTCAGATTCTGTCGTGGATGTTGCAACACTTTTGTCGTTGAGATGTCCATGTAACTGGACAACCTGATAATAAAGTAACATAGCCAGTTGTTGAATATCTAGTATCAATGTCTCCTGCAAAATCTGCATCTGAATACGCTTTTAAATATTCGTTGCTCCCACCATTGTATAGAATTCCATAACTTTTAGTACCCTTTAGGTATCTGAAAATACGTTTGACTGCTTTCCAGTGCTGCTTTCCTGGATTTTCCAAATATCTGCTAACTCTGCTCACTGAGAATGATATATCTGGACGAGTGACAACCGCTAAAAACATGCTTCTCTGTACGGAAATTTTTCATATATTATTTTTCTTCCTCGTTTTGGGGGCTTTGAGCTGCATTCAGAATAACATTCATTGTGGAAGTCCATTTTGTGTCTCTTATGTGGTGGTTCCACATCATCTCTCTGGGGCATAGTCTTTGATGTTGACGGTTGGTTTATGTTCTTCAAACCTGCCCAAAAGGGGAAGAATATTAGTGTAGGATATATGCTTTTATGCCTATGTAGATGAATTCATTCTCTCAACCTACTGTAAGCTGGCGATATAGCTATATCAAAGGTAAAGTATAACTTCAAAACAGCGACGTCTCAAGTATCGAAGAGACATCCTCCTTTTTTCCTTGGGGAGCCTGGGTTCATTAAAGTCCCCTTAGAATTGAAACATTTGTGCTATAGGTGTAATATAATTTATATCTTATGAACATTTTGGTATTGTTTACAATTAGAAAAGTGAAATCTTCTCACATTTGAAACTTTGTGGCCTCAGGAGCTCAAGGCTCCCTGCCCTGCCAGTATTATAGGGGGAGTCCTATAATAACGGTTGAATAAAATTTATAAACTGACAGATAAATCAAGGGATTTGTTAACAAATTTGGAATCAACTGAGAAAGGTGTAGATGTTAGGGAAAGGAATTATGAATATTTTAACTGGATTCGAGTTTGATTCGATCGGTTACCGTTTACAGTTAATTTCCCGTTTTTGCAAACAACTATACAAGATATATTCGAACGCATTAATTATATTCGAACACATATTCGAATCCCTTTAAGGATTCCGTGCTCCGACGGAACACGGAACGGTGAATTGACGACTTTGGTTCCGTGAATGTCTTGCCGCCGAAATTCAAAATTTTTGTGATACTTTTGGTAGCCATTTGCTAATTTTCGAGTTTATGTCTAAACTTCTCGATTTTTCGGATTAATCAAGTATGATCATCTTTTATAAGAATAGGAAATTTTTATTCTTGGCATTTGGATGCTGGTAAAACATTCAACTCACTTGTTGGATTCAATTGCTTATGGAGAACAGAATCTTACTGATTTGAATTTTGGCTTCTTGGGACAAAAGTAAACCTATAGGCCACACGACACTACAGGCGAGTTGATATTTATCAACGAGACAACTCATATATTCAGAGAATGAGCTTGATCATTCTGTCCAGACTCCAGACGTATCGTCCCGGACATCACTTCCAGTGAACCGTTTCCATCTAATATGAATTGTTTCATTTTAGGCTTTCTTTCATCTGAATACCGCTTCCTCGTGTTAGTATTGCTATAAGACTAGACATCCTTGCATGAATGCCTAATACAGTAGTAGCAGTAGTTAGTAGTTAACCGCTGTTGTACCGATCACAATTGTTGTACGGACAGAGCACTGCAGACCTAAGTTTGTAACTCTAAAACCATTCTTGTTCTGCAAGCCACCTTGAGGGAGACACACACATATAAGCTTAGTTATTAAGATAGGGACAAATAACTTATCAGAGACTAGATTTTTGATGCTTGATCTATTATCTCAACAAAGATTTATGTTCTTCAAACCTGCCCAAAAGGGGAAGAATATTAGTGTAGGATATATGCTTTTATGCCTATGTAGATGAATTCATTCTCTCGACCTACTGTAAGCTGGCGATATAGCTATAAAGGGTGTTGGTGAGGAAACTTTTTTGCAGTTGAGTCGAACTGCAGTTCATCGAGCAATACATGAAGTATCAATTCGAATAGTTGAAGTGATGGGTGCAGAATGTATAGTATTCCTCAGAATATTCGGGAAAGGAATGTATTGAAAATGGCTTCATGGAGAAAGGAGAGGACAATTTGCTGTAGAAGGAATGAGGGTTAGAGATAGAATTGTCTAGCAGTATTACCTGTTGTAATTTGTAGGAAATCGAACTGTAAACTCTACTGAACCAGGTTTTAATCATGAATATACAAACGATACATTTTATATGTATTAACAATGACATTAAAACTCATTCAATCAACAACGATTTCCAAGGAATCATAAAAACAAGATCAATCGAAATGAAGTGAACATGGATTACTTCAACACTCCCACTCTTTGTTCACTTCGAAGACGTTACCCACAGACCTTGTCGATTTGTTGAAAATTTTTCTCGTGGTAAGGGTTTGGTTAAAATATCTGCCAACTGGTTTTTGATTGGGTGTAAACAACAGTGATATTTTTTTCGTTTGTGATGATCATTATAGCTCATCAAGTTTATAGCACTTCTATTATCAACAAAAAGTTCCGTTGGATTTGAAACGTCAACATCAATTTCTTTAAGCAACCTTCTCAACCATATTATTTCTCGTGCGGCATCCCAAGCTGCAATATATTCAGATTCTGTCGTGGATGTTGCAACACTTTTGTCGTTGAGATGTCCATGTAACTGGACAACCTGATAATAAAGTAACATAGCCAGTTGTTGAATATCTAGTATCAATGTCTCCTGCAAAATCTGCATCTGAATACGCTTTAAATATTCGTTGCTCCCACCATTGTATAGAATTCCATAACTTTTAGTACCCTTTAGGTATCTGAAAATACGTTTGACTGCTTTCCAGTGCTGCTTTCCTGGATTTTCCAAATATCTGCTAACTCTGCTCACTGAGAATGATATATCTGGACGAGTGACAACCGCTAAAAACATCTTCTCTGTACGGAATATTTTTCATATATTATTTTTCTTCCTCGTTTTGGGGCTTTGAGCTGCATTCAGAATAACATTCATTGTGGAAGTCCATTTTGTGTCTCTTATGTGGTGGTTCCACATCATCTCTCTGGGCATAGTCTTTGATGTTGACGGTTGGTTTATGTTCTTCAACCTGCCCAAAAGGGGAAGAATATTAGTGTAGGATATATGCTTTTATGCCTATGTAGATGAATTCATTCTCTCAACCTACTGTAAGCTGGCGATATAGCTATATCAAAGGTAAAGTATAACTTCAAAACAGCGACGTCTCAAGTATCGAAGAGACATCCTCCTTTTTCCCTTGGGAGCCTGGGTTCATTAAAGTCCCCTTAGAATTGAAACATTTGTGCTATAGGTGTAATATAATTTATATCTTATGAACATTTTGGTATTGTTTACAATTAGAAAAGTGAAATCTTCTCACATTTGAAACTTTGTGGCCTCAGGAGCTCAAGGCCTCCCTGCCCTGCCAGTATTATAGGGGGAGTCCTATAATAACGGTTGAATAAAATTTATAAACTGACAGATAAATCAAGGGATTTGTTAACAAATTTGGAATCAACTGAGAAAGGTGTAGATGTTAGGGAAAGGAATTATGAATATTTTAACTGGATTCGAGTTTGATTCGATCGGTTACCGTTTACAGTTAATTTCCCGTTTTTGCAAACAACTATACAAGGATATATTCGAACGCATTAATTATATTCGAACACATATTCGAATCCCTTTAAGGATTCCGTGCTCCGACGGAACACGGAACGGTGAATTGACGACTTTGGTTCCGTGAATGTCTTGCCGCCGAAATTCAAAATTTGTTGTGATACTTTTGTAGCCTATCTAATTTTCGAGTTTATGTCTAAACTTCTCGATTTTCGGATTAATCAAGTATTATCATCTTTTATAAAGAATAGGAAATTTTTATTCTTGGCATTTGGATGCTGGTATAAAAACATTCAACTCACTTGTTGGATTCAATTGCTTATGGAGAACAGAATCTTACTGATTTGAATTTTGGCTTCTTGGGACAAAAGTAAACCTATAGGCCACACGACACTACAGGCGAGTTGATATTTATCAACGAGACAACTCATATATTCAGAGAATGAGCTTGATCATTCTGACCAGACTACAGACGTATCGTCCCGGACATCACTTCCAGTGAACCGTTTCCATCTAATATGAATTGTTTCATTTTAGGCTTTCTTTCATCTGAATACCGCTTTCGAGTTTTAGTATTGCTATAAGACTAGACATCCTGCATGAATGCCTAATACAGTAGTAGCAGTAGTTAGTAGTTAACCGCTGTTGTACCGATCACAATTGTTGTACGGACAGAGCACTGCAGACCTAAGTTTGTAACTCTAAAACCATTCTTGTTCTGCAAGCCACCTTGAGGGAGACACACACATATAAGCTTAGTTATTAAGATAGGGACAAATAACTTATCAGAGACTAGATTTTTGATCTATGATCTATTATCTCAACAAAGATTTATGTTCTTCAAACCTGCCCAAAAGGGGAAGAATATTAGTGTAGGATATATGCTTTTATGCCTATGTAGATGAATTCATTCTCTCGACCTACTGTAAGCTGGCGATATAGCTATAAAGGGGTGTTGGTGAGGAAACTTTTTTGCAGTTTGAGTCGAACTGCAGTTCATCGAGCAATACATGAAGTATCATTCGAATAGTATGAATGATGGGTGCAGAATGTATAGTATTTCCCTCAGAATATTCGGGAAAGGAATGTATTTAAAATGGCTTTCATGGAGAAATGGAGAGGACAATTTGCTGTAGAAGGAATGAAGGTTAGAGATAGAATTGTCTAGCATATTACCTGTTGTAATTGTAGGAAATCGAACTGTAAACTCTACTGAACCAGGTTTAATCATGAATATACAAACGATACATTTTATATGTATTAACAATGACATTAAAACTTCATTCAATCAACAACGATTTCCAAGGAATCATAAAAACAAGATCATCGAAATGAAGTAACATGGATTACTTCAACACTCCCACTCTTTGTTCACTTCGAAGACGTTACCCAGACCTTGTCGATTTGTTGAAAAATTTTCTCGTGGTAAGGTTTGGTTAAAATATCTGCCAACTGGTTTTTCTGATTGGGTGTAAACAACAGTGATAATTTTTTTCGTTTGTGATGATCATTATAGCTCATCAAGTTTATAGCACTTCTATTATCAACAAAAAGTTCCGTTGGATTTGAAACGTCAACATCAATTTCTTAAGCAACCTTCTCAACCATATTATTTCTCGTGCGGCATCCCAAGCTGCAAAATATTCAGATTCTGTCGTGGAATTGCAACACTTTTGTCGTTGAGATGTCCATGTAACTGGACAACCTGATAATAAAGTAACATAGCCAGTTGTTGAATATCTAGTATCAATGTCTCCTGCAAAATCTTCATCTGAATACGCTTTTAAATATTCGTTGCTCCCACCATTGTATAGAATTCCAAAACTTTAGTATCCCTTTAGGTATCTGAAAATACGTTTGACTGCTTTCCATGCTGCTTTCCCTGGATTTTCCAAATATCTGCTAACTCTGCTCACTGAGAATGATATATCTGGACGAGTGACAACCGCTAAAAACATGCTTCTCTGTACGGAATATTTTTTCATATATTATTTTTTCTTCCTCGTTTGGGGGCTTTGAGCTGCATTCAGAATAACATTCATTGTGGAAGTCCATTTTGTGTCTCTTATGTGGTGGTTCCACATCATCTCTCTGGGCATAGTCTTTGATGTTGACGGTTGGTTTATGTTCTTCAAACCTGCCCAAAAGGGGAAGAATATTAGTGTAGGATATATGCTTTTATGCCTATGTAGATGAATTCATTCTCTCAACCTACTGTAAGCTGGCGATATAGCTATATCAAAGGTAAAGTATAACTTCAAAACAGCGACGTCTCAAGTATCGAAGAGACATCCTCCTTTTTTCCTTGGGGAGCCTGGGTTTCATTAAAGTCCCCTTAGAATGAAACATTTGTGCTATAGTGTAATATAATTTATATCTTATGAACATTTTGTATTGTTACAATTAGAAAAGTGAAATCTTCTCACATTTGAAACTTTGTGGCCTCAGGAGCTCAAGGCTCCCTGCCCTGCCAGTATTATAGGGGGAGTCCTATAATAACGGTTGAATAAAATTATAAACTGACAGATAAATCAAGGGATTTGTTAACAAATTTGGAATCAACTGAGAAAGGTGTAGATGTTAGGGAAAGGAATTATGAATATTTTAACTGGATTCGAGTTTGATTCGATCGGTTACCGTTTACAGTTAATTTCCCGTTTTTGCAAACAACTATACAAGGATATATTCGAACGCATTAATTATATTCGAACACATATTCGAATCCCTTTAAGGATTCCGTGCTCCGACGGAACACGGAACGGTGAATTGACGACTTTGGTTCCGTGAATGTCTTGCCGCCGAAATTCAAAATTTGTTGTGATACTTTTGGTAGCCATTTGCTAATTTTCGAGTTTATGTCTAAACTTCTCGATTTTCGGATTAATCAAGTATGATCATCTTTTATAAGAATAGGAAATTTTTATTCTTGGCATTTGGATGCTGGTAAAACATTCAACTCACTTGTTGGATTCAATTGCTTATGGAGAACAGAATCTTACTGATTTGAATTTTGGCTTCTTGGGACAAAAGTAAACCTATAGGCCACACGACACTACAGGCGAGTTGATATTTATCAACGAGACAACTCATATATTCAGAGAATGAGCTTGATCATTCTGTCCAGACTCCAGACGTATCGTCCCGGACATCACTTCCAGTGAACCGTTTCCATCTAATATGAATTGTTTCATTTTAGGCTTTCTTTCATCTGAATACCGCTTCCTCGTGTTAGTATTGCTATAAGACTAGACATCCTTGCATGAATGCCTAATACAGTAGTAGCAGTAGTTAGTAGTTAACCGCTGTTGTACCGATCACAATTGTTGTACGGACAGAGCACTGCAGACCTAAGTTTGTAACTCTAAAACCATTCTTGTTCTGCAAGCCACCTTGAGGGAGACACACACATATAAGCTTAGTTATTAAGATAGGGACAAATAACTTATCAGAGACTAGATTTTTGATGCTTGATCTATTATCTCAACAAAGATTTATGTTCTTCAAACCTGCCCAAAAGGGGAAGAATATTAGTGTAGGATATATGCTTTTATGCCTATGTAGATGAATTCATTCTCTCGACCTACTGTAAGCTGGCGATATAGCTATAAAGGGTGTTGGTGAGGAAACTTTTTTGCAGTTTGAGTCGAACTGCAGTTCATCGAGCAATACATGAAGTATCAATTCGAATAGTTGAAGTGATGGGTGCAGAATGTATAGTATTCCCTCAGAATATTCGGAAAGGAATGTATTGAAAATGGCTTTCATGGAGAAATGGAGAGGACAATTTGCTGTAGAAGGAATGAGGGTTAGAGATAGAATTGTCTAGCAGTATTACCTGTTGTAATTTGTAGGAAATCGAACTGTAAACTCTACTGAACCAGGTTTTAATCATGAATATACAAACGATACATTTTATATGTATTAACAATGACATTAAAACTCATTCAATCAACAACGATTTCCAAGAATCATAAAAAACAAGATCAATCGAAATGAAGTGAACATGGATTACTTCAACACTCCCACTCTTTGTTCACTTCGAAGACGTTACCCACAGACCTTGTCGATTTGTTGAAAATTTTTCTCGTGGTAAGGGTTTGGTTAAAATATCTGCCAACTGGTTTTCTGATTGGGTGTAAACAACAGTGATATTTTTTTCGTTTGTGATGATCATATAGCTCATCAAGTTTATAGCACTTCTATTATCAACAAAAAGTTCCGTTGGATTTGAAACTCAACATCAATTTCTTTAAGCAACCTTCTCAAACCATATTATTTCTCGTGCGGCATCCCAAGCTGCAATATATTCAGATTCTGTCGTGGATGTTGCAACACTTTTGTCGTTGAGATGTCCATGTAACTGGACAACCTGATAATAAAGTAACATAGCCAGTTGTTGAATATCTAGTATCAATGTCTCCTGCAAAATCTGCATCTGAATACGCTTTTAAATATTCGTTGCTCCCACCATTGTATAGAATTCCATAACTTTTAGTACCCTTTAGGTATCTGAAAATACGTTTGACTGCTTTCCAGTGCTGCTTTCCTGGATTTTCCAAATATCTGCTAACTCTGCTCACTGAGAATGATATATCTGGACGAGTGACAACCGCTAAAAACATGCTTCTCTGTACGGAATATTTTTCATATATTATTTTTTCTTCCTCGTTTTGGGGGCTTGAGCTGCATTCAGAATAACATTCATTGTGGAAGTCCATTTGTGTCTCTTATGTGGTGGTTCCACATCATCTCTCTGGGGCATAGTCTTTGATGTTGACGGTTGGTTTATGTTCTTCAAACCTGCCCAAAAGGGGAAGAATATTAGTGTAGGATATATGCTTTTATGCCTATGTAGATGAATTCATTCTCTCAACCTACTGTAAGCTGGCGATATAGCTATATCAAAGGTAAAGTATAACTTCAAAACAGCGACGTCTCAAGTATCGAAGAGACATCCTCCTTTTTTTCCTTGGGAGCCTGGGTTCATTAAAGTCCCCTTAGAATTGAAACATTTGTGCTATAGGTGTAATATAATTTATATCATATGAACATTTTGGTATTGTTTACAATTAGAAAAGTGAAATCTTCTCACATTGAAACTTTGTGGCCTCAGGAGCTCAAGGCTCCCTTGCCCTGCCAGTATTATAGGGGAGTCCTATAATAACGGTTGAATAAAATTTATAAACTGACAGATAAATCAAGGGATTTGTTAACAAATTTGGAATCAACTGAGAAAGGTGTAGATGTTAGGAAAGGAATTATGAATATTTTAACTGGATTCGAGTTTGATTCGATCGTTACCGTTTACAGAGTTAATTTCCCGTTTTGCAAACAACTATACAAGGATATATTCGAACGCATTAATTATATTCGAACACATATTCGAATCCCTTTAAGGATTCCGTGCTCCGACGGAACACGGAACGGTGAATTGACGACTTTGGTTCCGTGAATGTCTTGCCGCCGAAATTCAAAATTTGTTGTGATACTTTTGGTAAGCCATTTGCTAATTTTCGAGTTTATGTCAAAACTTCTCGATTTTCGGATTAATCAAGTATGATCATCTTTTATAAGAATAGGAAATTTTATTCTTGGCATTTGATGCTGGTAAAACATTCAATCACTATGTTGGATCAATTGCTTATGGAGAACAGAATCTACTGATTTGAATTTTGGCTTCTTGGGACAAAAGTAAACCTATAGGCCACACGACACTACAGGCGAGTTGATATTTATCAACGAGACAACTCATATATTCAGAGAATGAGCTTGATCATTCTGTCCAGACTCCAGACGTATCGTCCCGGACATCACTTCCAGTGAACCGTTTCCATCTAATATGAATTTGTTTCATTTTAGGCTTTCTTTCATTGAATACCGCTTCCTCGTGTTAGTATTGCTATAAGACTAGACATCCTTGCATGAATGCTAATACCAGTAGTAGCAGTAGTTAGTAGTTAACCGCTGTTGTATACGATCACAATTGTTGTACGGACAGAGCACTGCAGACCTAAGTTTGTAACTCTAAAACCATTCTGTTCTGCAAGCCACCTGAGGGAGACACACACATATAAGCTTAGTTATTAAGATAGGGACAAATAACTTATCAGAGACTAGATTTTTGATGCTTGATCTATATCTCAACAAAGATTTATGTTCTTCAAACCTGCCAAAAGGGAAAATATTAGTGTAGGATATATGCTTTTATGCCTATGTAGATGAATTCATTCTCTCGACCTACTGTAAGCTGGCGATATAGCTATAAAGGGTGTTGGTGAGGAAACTTTTTTGCAGTTTGAGTCGAACTGCAGTTCATCGAGCAATACATGAAGTACAATTCGAATAGTTGAAGTGATGGGTGCAGAATGTATAGTATTCCCTCAGAATATTCGGGAAAGGAATGTATTGAAAATGGCTTTCATGGAGAAATGAGAGGACAATTTGCTGTAGAAGGAATGAGGGTTAGAGATAGAATTGTCTAGCAGTATTACCTGTTGTAATTTGTAGGAAATCGAACTGTAAACTCTACTGAACCAGGACCAGGTTTAAATCATGAAAATACAAACGAACATTTTATATTTATTAACAATGACAATAAAACTCATTCAATCAACAACGATTTCCAAGTAATCATAAAAACAAGATCAATCGAAATGAAGTGAACATGGATTACTTCAACACTCCCCACTCTTTGTTCACTTCGAAGACGTTACCCACAGACCTTGTCGATTTATTGAAAATTTTTCTCGTGGTAAGGGTTGGTTAAAATATCTGCCAACTGGTTTTCTGATTGTGTGTAAACAACAGTGATATTTTTTCGTTTGTGATGAACATTAAGCTCATCAAGTTTATAGCACTTCTATTCTCAACAAAAAGTTCCGTTGATTTGAACCTCAACATCAATGTTCTTTAAGCAACCTTCTCAACCATATATATTTCTCGTGCGGCATCCCAAGCTGCATTATATTCAGATTCTGTCGTGGATGTTTGCAACACTTTTGTCGTTGAGATGTCCAT